>NC_133652.1:19422726-19722726 GCF_009905375.1 Apium graveolens
AGGAATGATTCTGCGAGAGTAATGAGGCGATTAATTACAACCGTGAGAGTTGTATTGGAATGGATTTGAGATTGAGTACCACTAATCGAGTTGTGGTGATGTATAAGTTATCATTGATAGACTAATTAAGTCGATTATCTACCTATGAATATTTATTCCTTCTTATGAATAGAGAAATGTATTACTATACGAGGAAGGTTACAGTGCAAGCATCGAATTCTAGTAAAGATGATGTCTAGAATGAAATCCACATTCGATTTTCGATGTCGAGGGAGTTTCAAAGGTGTGTGTATAAGCTCGAGCAAGAGCATGGGTCCATAGAATGATGGACGGAATAGCAAAAATATTTAGGCATGTGAAATACGATGTTATAATACTTGATGTTGATATATATCGTATATGTTTGTTCTCCTATGACAAACCTCTATAGTTCAGAGGTAGATTCCAAGCCAAATATTTTGTGGCAGATATTTTATATATATACAATTCTCTTCAATTCGTTATTTTCTCTCCTTTCATTCATATAAGCTGAGAAGAACAAACCTTCCAGAAGGGGAGGTATTTCCGAATGACTATCTATTTGTGTGATAGAAGCCTAGTAGGATACCATTTATTGTTTAATTGCTTGTCAAGTACTAAAGGCTGGCCACCTTCTGTACTAACTATGCGATGTAACAAGTGTTCATGATCATAGTGATCTCCAATAAATTCTTTTACTTCTATATGATGGATCAAGCTTTCGAAGATAGAAGCAGCTAGAAATGAAGTAGTATCAGTACGTGGTATTCTGATTCTAACGCGTTCGTGATACTAAGGTTGACACAATTATTAAAGGTTATAGAATGCTAGCGAGGTAAAAGTATAGCCAGAATAGTATTTTGTACGGAAGATAATAACACTTACGAACAAGAAAAGAAGGAGTATTGAGAAGCAAAAGCTGTAGAGCTAGATGATATAATGAGTTTCTGTGCGATAGACTTGAAAGAAATTTGGAATGATGTAACGCCCCCAAATCCGGGGTCAGAGGATTTGGTCGTCACTATAAAACTTCAATCCAAATCAACCTGTTTAATCAATAAATAAATGCCAGCGGAAGATATTTAACATAAATGACCCCAACTAATCCAAGATCTTTTAAGGTTACAGTTCTAGAAACAAGAATTCCAAATTCCACAAATAATTTTTTTTTCGCTTGCTTTTAAAACTCTTTTCAATAATTCTCAACCTTAAAACTTAACCCGCTAGTATAACTTCGAAATGAAGTATACTAGGCCCAAATAAATACACAACTATAATATAATATAATATAAACAACTTACACAATAAAACTTACACTAGCCCGCAAACCCTGGATCAACCATCTTCAAGAGCTTCTTCTTGCTCCCTCAAATTATGCAGCTAAACAGCGCAAGCTAATCCTCACTGGAGGTTAAATTTGAAAACAGGCAAGTATGAGCGGAAGAAATGCTCAGCAAGATCATTATAGCGAATATAGGGTTGTTTTGATATAAAACTGACATCTGCAATAGCGCAGAACATTTAAAATCATAATTGCTGAACCAGAAAATCTTCTTAATATTTTCAAGCGAAAGGTTTCAGCAATACCTTGAATCTTGATAAGAATCAAACTCGTCAAACAGGTTTACGGAAATATCGTAAACCACCACAACAAAGAAGCAATGATTATGGATGAATCAAAAATTACTCAAAACCGAACTCTGGAAATTAATACTTATTTTGCCGTCATATCAAATTAGATATCAATATGAACTTTGATGCTCACAACATCCCATACTGAAGTCAACATCAATCATCTATACTAATACCACTTTGATATTAACAACAACGTAAGTATCCAAAAAAAATCAGAAACTGAATCAAAGCCACAATTCATTTAATCCAAAACAGAATCAGTACTTTTAATCCAAAACAGAATCAGTTGATAAATCATTTATTCTATGAATATCTAAAACGATATGATAATTTAGATTAGGATCATCCTCCGACGGACGTACTATCACTGCTGATCAGCCCGTGTGATAGCACAAGGTCATGATTCATAGAAAGTGACCCCAAAAATACGAGTACTCAAACAAAAAGGCATAAACTAGCCTGTGGCAAAATGGTGTCATAATATTCATATGGCACTTAAAAATAGCCCTCCGCTGGACCGTCCGTCCCGGTCACTTACGCAATTATGATCCAATCTTAAAACCTTTTATTGAAATGGGGTCATGATACTTGACACCCAAAATAATTTTATTCCCCCAATTCTTGGGTAGGAATATTCGAACCAAATCACTTTCTCAAAATCCAAAACATTTATAAATCCGATAATTGGATAAGTAAAATCACTTGACTATTCGGAACATAGAATAGCAGAGGGTACTTGCGTAAACATAATCATTTAATTCAGCGATTTGTAAAACATTATCGATTCTAAACTGAGAATAGGGAAAGCAATACTTGCATGATACGATTCAAAATAAATATCACTTGAACAATAAGTGATGATAGAAATACTTGCCTTTGGGTTTTTAGCAGTTAGTCACACTCGCAAACACGCATCTATTCTGAAATTCTGTCTCAAGACATCAACGTCCTTTTTTCAACACTTGACTTATAGCTGCTCCTGCGATTGCTAGAAGCCAGATACCCAATACCATTACATCTCATCTTTATCCAACATCTTGTCTTGATCAACTCGAGAGATCCGCATCTATAATTAAAGATATAGCTTTAAACGTCTAATCGATAATCACTCGACGAACTGCGCGTCAAGAACCTATCGTCTACCCATACGATAGCCAACACACAAATATAACAAACAAACACAGGACTCTTGATCCATATACACACAGCACATAAGCACATAACTCATATATCACATATGACTCAGTTCGTCAAAAGGGTCGACTCGGTACGTTTAAAACTGAATCGGGTTAAAAAAATATGATTTATCGATCAATAATCGACTCATAATGATTCATAAAACAAGAGACCTTTGAAACAAAAGGATTTGGATCTCGAAAGTATTTTTAATGAAAGCAGAATATTTTCTGAGTCTGTACGCGTTCGTTTCGTATTAAACGGACAAACGGTTGATTTATTATGAATTTTTGAACATTTTTCAGAATAAAAACGGATCTCCGAATCATTTAATAATTAAATAATAAGGCTCGAACACTCGAAAATAATTTTATAAAATTATCGAGTTTGGAAAATAATTTAAAATAATATTTAAAGCTCGAAACTATTTTTCAGAATTTTTTTTTATCAATAATAAATAATTAAATCTAATTATTAAATTAATTTAAATCAATTAATTAATTAAGTTAATTAATCAATTAATATTAAATTAATTGATTAATTAAAATAATTAAAAACTAATTAAAATTAATTAATAAAATAAATCAGATTTATTTTTGATATTAAGTGAATTTTGGAATTAAAATAATGGTTTTAGGAATTAAAAATGAATTTTGAATAAATATTAAAAAGGAAAAAGGCAGAAAGAAACAGTTTTTAAAGTCTGCATAATGGGTCAGGAGGATCAAACCCGGGTCAAAAGACCGGGTCAGGCAACCGGTTATCGGGGTCGCCAAGAACACGAAGAACCGCGGAAAATTGCAGAATCCGGCGAGGTCAGAAATCCAGTGACGCTCCGGCGAGCTCTAAAACAGTCCGAAACACATGGCTTTTGAACGGAATAAATCCAAAATCAACTCAGCAATTCATTACGACCAAGAACAGTCAGAAACAATAAAGTTTGATCGATTCCGATCAAAACTCGAACATCACCGGCGGACTAAATCGGAAAAATCCGATTATATGCAAAACTAAACCAAATTCGACGATATACCCATGAAAACAAAGCTCTAGACACGTACAATCTAATCATATCATTACAAATAATCAAAAACCTCTAAATTATAAACCCCCAAAATTCGAATATAAACCCTAAATTACGAATTTATAAATTACCCATCGTTTGAATGATTTGATGGCATAAACAGAAAGAACATGAAAATATGAACGTTTCGGTTACTCATACTTCAAATTCTGAAGTCTGCATCACCCTCAAATTTGGGTTTGATTCTCGGAACTTTTCAAGAACACCAGGAACACATATTCAAAGAATTTTCAGAAAATTAAACCTCAATTTCTATATGATACCGAACCCTATTTTTGAAGTATAATATACCCAATCGACCAGAAAAACATACTCTACAACATGGAAGCATCAAATCATATCAACAACATCAAGAACAAATTTTCATAATTTAATTATCAAATAATTCGAATATAAATCAATAAATAAGAAAATTACTGTGATTTCTGGGAAGAAACTGATGATTGATTCAGAAAGAGGATTTCGAGAGCTTCGTTTTGATATGCTGCATGCCCGAATCGGAGTTCGATAACGCCTTCGTTCGTGTGTTTGATTCTCAGAACAGTTTATGAATATAAGATTTTCTCTGTAAAATTATATAATTATCTGTCTGCAAATGATTTTTATACGAAATAAAATACGGTAAAAGGCTATTTATAATTACGGAAAATTAGTATCCTGTTGGATCATTCCGGATATAAAATGGTACGTTTATTTATAAAAACTGATCCAAACGGTATCGGTTTTCGGGATAATTATCCAGATCAGTACAATTTATACTGCGGTCTTGGTCTCAGCGCCTGGTTACACGTATTACGAAGTGATAATTGGGATAGTTTAATAAAAAGCTCCCGTTTATCGAAAATACGGGTTTTATTAATTTACCGAAACGAATATTGTATCGAAAATGTTGCGCCGGGACCCGTGCAGGGCAAACCGTACGCCGGATCGAAAAAGTCGAAACATGGAATATGCTCGGAATATTACAATTAGGTTAGGAAGGAGTTTTCGGAAGAGTTTCGGGTTATAAAAACGTAAAAACGACTGACGTCGGTTGGTTCCCGCTTTATAAAATAGATTTTAAATTCCCGGAAAAAGATTTTATAAATTTCATATGATCCTTATAAATCCATAAATCAACATAAAAATAATTAGGAAGATATGACAATTATCCATATTTTATTTTGGACATATAAAAATTCAAATACTCAAATAATATCACATCTAAACATCCAAACATCTATTCCACTTATCAGATAATTCACAAAAATTCACATAAAATCACACAAATAATTCCAAATAATTATTATAATAATATTTGAAAATATGGGATATTACAATCTACCCTCCTTATAAGGATTCCGTCCTCGGAATCAGCAGAAGAAAGCACTAAGCGATCTTCTAGCCAACTTTCCATTTCCAAATAACCTCAATTTTCCATAATCTCAAATAAATCTTGTATTCCTGGTATAATAAAACTTTTACAGGAGCTTCACTGTGTACCACTTTTTCGTCTACATCCTTTGACCAATTCCTCAATAGAATCACTTTTATTGATCGCGAGAAAGAAGAATAGAAAGAAAGATAGAGAGAAGAAAGAAAGAAAGATAGAGAGAGAGAAATAAAGAAATAGATTGACTTCGCTATACGCCACTAGTATTATACAGCATCGCAGTCCACTGCTGCTTGGTAGTTCCATCACATAACCTTGCTTTGACTTGACAAAGATAACTCAGCTTAATCTTATTGGCATACCTTTGAATATTTGAGATGATAAAAATCATGAAATTTCAAAAAGAAAAGAATTTGATACCATAATGGAACCAAAATCTGAATTTGAGAAAAAGTATTGTTGAAATAAAAGAATAACCGAGAGATCAATATGATCAAACGAACTTGGTATTGTGTGCCCAAATTAAGACACTAAAGGTTGTTAACCTTCATGTATTCACAATACACACAAGTGATGGCGTCCCATCCAACTCCTATCACACAGACAGATATACCTTGTGTCCCCTATAGATTGGGTTGTTCATCTCAGTCAGAATGAAAGAATATCAGAAGAATCCAAAATCAAATGAATAAAACTGAAAAGATTTCAAAGATGATAATTCTGAAGGAAATGAAATCCAGAGAACAAAATTCTGACACCAAATGAGCAACTGGTGTCACATCACCAAGAAACTATCCACCAAATAAAAAGTGGAAGTTAAATTATCATAACTTGGCAGAGCTATCAAAACCTGAAAAATAGGTTTCATGACAACCTCTGGCACATTTAAAACACAGTTATGATTGAAAATGAGTGTTAGGGAATATATCCTCTAACAATTACTTCTTTTTGAGAGATGTCAAAAGGAATTATAAAAGAGAAGGTATTACCAAGGTCTTAATATTTATCTTCTATTTGAACTCTCCAGTTGACTCGCCATCTGATTCTAGACGCTTCTTCATGTTCCAAGGATATCGATAATCTTCATCGTCGTCAAAACGTAGTAGCCTCGAAAGGTTCCACAATAGAAGTTTTGCAACTTCCAGGAGTTCCATCCAGCTCAGCACAACCATCTCAAACGAATGCGCCTATCTTAACTTACTCATTGGTACTATATCCAATAGTCCAACAGGAACTCGATATGAGCTCAAACGTCCTCACATAGCTATACACACTCCTACACACTCTCGTTTCTAGTTTACTATAACCTCAGCTCTGATACCAACCTGTAACGCCCCCAAATCCGGGGTCAGAGGATTTGGTCGTCACTATAAAACTTCAATCCAAATCAACCTGTTTAATCAATAAATAAATGCCAGCGGAAGATATTTAACATAAATGACCCCAACTAATCCAAGATCTTTTAAGGTTACAGTTCTAGAAACAAGAATTCCAAATTCCACAAATAATTTTTTTTCGCTTGCTTTTAAAACTCTTTTCAATAATTCTCAACCTTAAAACTTAACCCGCTAGTATAACTTCGAAATGAAGTATACTAGGCCCAAATAAAATACACAACTATAATATATATAATATAATATAAACAACTTTACACAATAAAACTTACACTAGCCCGCAAACCCTGGATCAACCATCTTCCAAGAGCTTCTTCTTTGCTCCCTCAAATTATGCAGCTAAACAGCGCAAGATAATCCTCACTGGAGGTTAAATTTGAAAACAGGCAAGTATGAGCGGAATAAATGCTCAGCAAGATCATTATAGCGAATATAGGGTTGTTTTGATATAAAACCGACATCTGCAATAGCGCAGAACATTTAAAATCATAATTGCTGAACCAGAAAATTCTTCTTAATATTTTCAAGCGAAAGGTTTTAGCAATACCTTGAATCTTGATAAGAATTAAACTCGTCAAACAGTGTTTACGGAAATATCGTAAACCACCACAACAAAAAGAAGCAATGATTATGGATGAATCATAAAATTTACTCAAAACCGAACTCTGGAAATTAATACTTATTTGCCGTCATATCAAATTAGATATCAATACGAACTTTGATGCTCACAACATCCCATACTGAAGTCAACATCAATCATCTATACTAATACCACCTTTGATATTTAACAACAACGTAGGTATCCAAAAAAAAATCAGAAACTGAATCAAAGCCACAATTCACTTTTAATCCAAAACAGAATCAGTACTTTTAATCCAAAACAGAATCAGTTGATAAATCATTTATTCTATGAATATCTAAAACGATATGATAATTTAGATTAGGATCATCCTCCGACGGACGTACTATCACATGCTGATCAGCCCGTGTGATAGCACAAGGTCATGATTCATAGAAACGTGACCCCAAAAACACGAGTACTCAAACAAAAAGGCATAACTAGCCTGTGGCAAAATGGTGTCATAATATTCATATGGCACTTAAAAATAGCCCTCCGCTGGACCGTCTGTCCCGGTCACTTACGCAATTATGATCCAATCTTAAAACCTTTTTATTGAAATGGGGTCATGATACTCGACACCCGAAATAATTTTATTCCCCCAATTCTTGGGTAGGAATATTCGCAACCAAATCACTTTTCTCAAAATCCAAAACATTTATAAATCCGATAATTGGATAAGTAAAATCACTTGACTATTCGGAACATAGAATAGCAGAGGGTACTTGCGTAAACATAATCATTTAATTCAGCGATTTGTAAAACATTTATCGATTCTAAACTGAGAATAGGGAAAGCAATACTTGCATGATACGATTCAAAATAAATATCACTTGAACAATAAGTGATGATAGAAATACTTGCCTTTGGATTTTTTGCAGTTAGTCACACTCGCAAACACGCATCTATTCTGAAATTCTGTCTCAAGACATCACCGTCCTTTTTCAACACTTGACTTATATGCTGCTCCTGCGATTGCTAGAAGCCAGATACCCAATACCATTACATCTCACTCTTTATCCAACATCTTGTCTGATCAACTCGAGAGAATCCGCATCTATAATTAAAAGATATAGCTTTAAACGTCTAATCGATAATCACTCGACGAACTGCGCGTCAAAAACCTATCGTCTACCCATACGATAGACAAACACATAAATATACAAACAAACACAGGACTCTTGATCCATATACAAACATACATAGCACATAAGCATATAACTCATATATCACATATGACTCAGTTCGTCAAAAGGGTCGACTCGGTACGTTTAAAACTGAAAATCGGGTTAAAAAAATAGGATTTATCGATCAATAATCGACTCAGAATGATTCGTAAAACAAGCGACCTTTCGAAAACAAAAAGGATTTGGATCTCGAAAGTATTTTTAATGAAAGCAGAATATTTTTCTGAGTCTATACGCGTTCGTTTTCGTATTAAACGGACAAAACGGTTGATTTATTATAAAGTTTTGAACATTTTTTCAGAATAAAAACGGATCTCCGAATCATTTAATAATTAATAATAAGGCTCGAACACTCGAAATAATTTTATAAATTATCGAGTTTGGAAAATAATTTAAAATAATATTTTAAAGCTCGAAACTATTTTTCAGAATTTTTTTTATCAATAATAAATAATTAAATCTAATTATTAAATTAATTTAAATCAATTATAATTAATTAAGTTAATTAATCAATTAATATTAAATTATCGATTAATTAAAATAATTAAAAACTAATTAAAATTAATTAATAAAATAAATCAGATTTATTTTTGAATTATAAGTGAATTTTGGAATTAAAATAATGGTTTTAGGAATTAAAAATGAATTTTGAATAAATATTAAAAAGGAAAAAGGCAGAAACAGTTTTTAAAGTCTGCATAATGGGTCATGTTAGGTCACACTATCACTGTAGAGGGGGTGAATACAGTGATTGTTACAATCAAATCGAATTTCAAGAACTTAAGTAACAGAAAACAAACTTTATTAAAACAATAAACTCTGTTACAATCTGGAACTGTTATCTCTCAGTGATGAACAAAATATCATGAGAGCTGCTAGGGTTACTGTTAATAAAATTCTCGATTATTATAACACATCTAGTGTAAACCCTATGTCTGTGTTTATATATTACACAGTTACAAGATAATCGCTAATTGATATGGAATGTAATTCTGCTTCCTAAAATATATCAATTAGATATCTTTTATTCCAAGTATTCCATTCTTTATGGAATTCCTTCTTCATGGCATATCTCTTCTTATGTTTATCTTGATCTTCTTAACTTAATCAGCTGCTGTCCTTATTTGATCGTCCTTCAGCACTTAAGTTCTGATATCTATCTCCTGATGATTATCTCCTGATATCATAAGTACTGATATCCCTTAAGTCCTGACGTCCAGTATAAGTACTGATCAGTTAAGTACTGATTTGTCCTGTTCAAATAAGATCTGAAATCTAAACATAAAACATATTAGTCATGACATTATCAAATATATCTAACAATCTCCCCCAACTTGTAAATTAGCAAAATATACAAGTAAACAAATATTTGATGATGTCAAAAACATTAAGTACAAATGCATGAGAATTAGACAAGATAACTACAACTTACAGTCCTCAAAGCTTTTTACCAAATCAACTTCTGATAATAACTTTAGTCTGTATACACATCAGAATTTAAGCAGTTGTAGATCATCGACTTGGCTTCATTATTTTCTGATCTCTCTGATGTCAGGAGTTGTTCTCAGATAATTCTTCAGCAAGCATTTTTCAGCATATCTGAGTTCATCAATCATTCTTTGTTTGACATCTTTAAGGTCTGAAGTATCTTCACCAGTTTGAAATATTGCAGCTCTGAGATCATTAATCTTTTGCTTTTCTCAACTCCTGATCTAGTCTTATGACATAAGCTTTGTCAGACTCTAGATTAAATTCAAGTCCCTTAATACCAAGATATGTTCTGATCTGTGCAGTATTAGGCTTCATATCAACAATATCACCATTGTGATTTCTGTATTTTGGAACATATATGCTGTCAGACTTAACAGAATAAAGTCTTTTCTGTCTCTGAATCTGTTCTTTTAAATAGTTTGCAGCAGTCCCTGTCAATCTGTCATCCACTTGAAGTAAGAATAATTACATGCTCCAATTCTTCAAAATACTTCAATGGAATGGCATTTTGTCTTATATGATATACCCTACCATCTGTCATGAAATACAACAGAATGTGTTCCTTCAAGAAGGTATGGTAAACCATTTGTACAGATTCCAGTTGATTTAATCTTTCAGGAGTTGCTCCAATACCTGGTTCACTCAAGGAAGTTGGATCATTGGTAGTGTTGTGTATTCTTCTTTCATCAGCACTTCCCAATCCAGATTTATCTTTTGCTTCCTTTCCAGTAACTACTCTAGCTTCAAAATGACTTGAAGTAGTCTTCAAAGGTTGAGTTTGTTTTGCTTTAGTGAATCCTGGTAGGAGTGTTTTTGATCTTCCTTCTGATATCAAGTTAACTTGAGCTCTGTCAGAGGTTACTTGCTTCTTTTGAATATCAGAACTTACAATTTCTTGACTCTGAACAACTTGAGCAATGTCAGAGGTTGTTTTAAGAACTTTTCTTGAGGTCAGAGCAAGATTATCTTCTTCATCAGTAATTTCTTCATCTTCAGGAGGTACATAAGCTTTAACAGGTTCACCAACCTTTTCTTTACCCTTGGATCTTGGATCTATCTGTGGTTGTGATCTAGTCAATATTGCTTCAGAATGTGTCCTTTCTTTGATCACAATACCTTTGAGTTTTGGAAGTGGCTTTTCACCAGAAGCTTCAGATTTAGATATTACTCTCTCTGATTTAAACTTGGCTTCTTCTTCCTTTAAACTTTCCAAGTCCATTCCTGGATTTTCTTGAAGAAATAAACCGTCGAGACAATTCCTCATCAAGATCTAAAAGTTCATCAGAACTTAACTTTTACCAGCAGCAGAACTTATTCTTTTCCCTGTATCAGAACTTGTCCTGTGACTAGCTTGTCTTGATGTGAATCTTCTACCTTGACTATGACCACTACCCATTCCAGAGGTTCCTTGGTCATCTCTTTCTTTATCCTTTCCTGTCAGTGTCTTGTCATCCTTGCATTTGGACTTAATTATCTTCTCCCCCTTTTTGGCATCAGCAGGTAGTAAAAGTGAGATAAGTAATTCCACTGAGGTCTGGATTTCAGTAAGTTGCGATTGCTGAGAAGCTCGATTTGCCAGAATTTCATGAATCTAAGCCTGTTGTTTCTCTTGAGTTTTCTCAATATAAGCAATCCTGTCAATGGTAGGTTGAAAGAACTTTTTCTTATCAAGTTTCCAAACTTGTTCTTGCTTGATTAAGTTCTCCTGAATCTTGTGTAGTTCTGCATGAGTAGTTGAATGAAGTCCTTGTAAATGTTTAATACTCAATGCAGTAACACGAAGCTGAGTTTTGAAATCATCAGAATTTAACATTTCATCAGCTTTAGTAAAATGCTCAGTAAGATGTAACGCAGATGGAATACATGAAACTGAGTTCCATTCCTTAGTCCACTCCTGTTCTGCAGGAGTTTCACTCCAAGGCACTGGTGGTTCCTCTGTAACAAACTTCTTTACTAACTCAGACTTAGAAAGAGGAATATGTCCTGAAGGACCTGCTGCATCAGTAGTTGCAGTTGGAGCAGCATCACCAGTATCTCCAGCATGTGCAGCATCAGAACTTATAGAATCAGTATCATCTGTTAAGATAGCAGTGTGAGTAGCAATGGAGGCTTCAGCATCCTCTAATTTCTGATCTGAGACTAAGTTCTGATCAACAGCCATATCCTGATGCTCACCTAAAGTCTGATCATCAGTTTCAAGATGCAGAGAAGGTGACTTAGATACTTCTTGAGTTTGAACAGCATCAGTAACAGGTGTTGGCAAGGAATGTGTTGCTGTTGGAGCTTCAACAAGAGTTACTTCAGGCACAACTAAGTGTTGATCAGCATTATCAGCACTTGTGCCTTGATTACCAAGAAACGTAGATGGTGTATTAGCCTTGTCAGATACAGTTTCCTGAGTTGGAGTAGATGGAGAAGAAGTAACTGGAGCAAATCCCTTTTCTTGTGAGACCAGAGATTCCTGATCCCCTTCCTTAGCTGCTTCCTCTTCATCATCTGAAACTGGCCTTTGTGCCCTCTGTTTCTTGTATTTCTTGGTTGGTTTGGATTCTTTTGGAGTTGCAGGAACAGTCATTCGTCTAAGCCGTTTGAGAAGCTTAGAACTCCTAATATCAGAATCCTTCTGAGAAGTTGTCTTCTCAGCTTCATTTACCACAGGTTCTGAAGAAAGAATCTGTTCTTCAGAATCTGATTCATCTCTCAAAGAAATTCTCCTCTTCTTCTGAGGTGATGGAGAAATAGTCTTTGTTCTCTTTGACTTAGAAGATGTAGGCTTCACATATGACTTGAGATATGTTCTGAGAGATGGTTGAGAGGTTTGAGGTGGCTGAGCAGAGGTGGTAGGTACTGATGAACCAGGTTCTGATGTGTGAACATCAGGATAAAGTATAGTGTACTTAACAGGATCATAGGTGATTATGGCTTGTTTGACAGATAAAGGTATTAAGAGGGGTCTTAACACAGCCTTTTTATTATCAGAAGATAATAAATCAGTAAAAGCTCTTTTAGCTATTCTGAAAGATGGAATTAGATCACCAAAAATTTGGGGCTGATTACAACAAAAACTGTAAATAAGCTGACAAAATCTTGCAAAATAAACAGTATTGCGATCTTCTGTCATCCTATCCCCAATAAAACCTAAAACTGCTCGTGCATAATCAAAATCAGTGTGATTTAGAAGTGCATACCCGATTTGTTGGCTGAATATGGGAATTGCATCAAAATTTGAACATTTGTTGGCGAAAGCTTTGGTAATGCAATCAAAGAAGAAACTCCATTCCCTCCTTATGAAAGATCTCTTCAACTGTCCAAGCTTGGTCAATGTTCCTTCATATCCCAGACTAACCATCATGTTCTGAAGAACTGAGTCATCAACAGTAGACAAAGTCACAACATACTCATCTTCCCCTGATGAAAATATGATACTCGGGGACCCTTGAGTACCACCATTGTCATATACTCCACTCCTCCAAAACTCCAGTACTTGAACTCCAGAAATTGATGTAGGCTCAGTTAGAGCAAACCCAATATCAGAACTTGTGAGAAAGTCCTGAATAAAATGAAGTTCAGAGGGTGCCTCTGTATTGTTTAATATTGCAGAGAAGTTATTAGGAACAAACTTTGCTCCATCAAAGAGAATATCCTTAGGTGCCATTATTTTTGGAAAGAAATCGGTAACCTGTAATGTGTTTGAGAAAATGTCTCTTAAAAGAAAATCGTCAGTAGATGAGAGAATGTTAAAGTAAAGAGAGATAAAGAGGAAAAGTAAATAATAGATTGGACAATTTTAGCTCTCTTGTACTTATACACAAAAAGTAACCGTTGAGGACACCTGTCAGACATGCATTTAAGTAGTGGTAAGTACCTTGACAACTGTTATACATAGATAAGGCAAAAAGTAATGGGCATGGTAAATAAGGAATAATTACCACCCACTTTCAGTTTTTCAAGGAAAAACCGTTCCACTTACCTAGATTCCATTAATCAAGATGAATCAGTTTTAATTTAAAATTGAAACTGTGCCCACTAATGCAAAAGTTTTATTCTGCAATATCAATATTCTGAAAAAAACTGTGTGTGAGAATGAATAATATTAATCAATTAAATAAGTACTGATAAACATTATCAGAACTTAAAGTCAAAAACAATTTAAACAATCATCAGAATATATCAAAATTTATCAATACGTATCAAAATTTCTCAGAGACAAGATCATAAGACAAAAACAAATTCCATTAATATATCAAAATAATACATTGATGAAAAATGAAATTACATCAGAACTCATACAATCTTGTCCTAAGCTTCTATTCCTAACGTCAACAGCTTTAGTCCTATCTAAGAACCCTAACAAAGCTGATGATGAAGAAGAACAGGAAGAAGACGAGATTAAGTCATCTTCCTCTTCCTATCTTCGAAAAACAAGATAGCGAGTCGAATGATTCGCTCTTGCTGACGGATAGCTTCCCGCCTTTCCTCCTCCAAGCGTTCAAGATGGAGCTGATAGTCCATCTCGAAGAACAGAAGTTGGGTCAGCACTGCCTGAGGGACAGAGCCCCAAATCTCCTCAGGAATGGCAGTTACATGCCACTCCTGCCGCTAGTCGGCGCAACTTAGCTCCATATAAAACGTTTGGTAATTCAAAAACATATTGCATCGAACCATGATGTTTTTGGAAAAGAATATGAAGTTAAGATTGTGAGAAAAATTGATGAGAAGGCTGATGTGAAGTGGCTGCTTATATAGGCAAGTGAATGCCAGGAGACGCGAAGGTATTTAATATTGACAGATAGAGTTAAGTCTACCTCGTCTCCCTAGACTTGAAAAAGACGAACAGTCATTGAAATGGATGTGCACATATAATAAGTAAGAGTGAACTGTTTAAGGACGAATGCCATTAATCCTAATCATAGACTATTAATCTTCCACTTCAACATATTCTATTTTTAATCTGAGACTGTTAGCAAAATTTTATTCATAGATAAGTTAAGTAAAGGATTAGACCGAAACAAAATCAGAACTTAGACCTATTCCAGAACTTAACAGTCATCAGAACATAATGTCTTAACTCGAAAATGGAATATCTATCTTAGTAAGTTTTCATACAAATTCTTAGTTATAGTCTGTAGAACTTAATCATCAGAACATACAACTAGAACTTGTCCTCAGAATTAGTGCAAAGTGACACAGTGACTGTTTGTCTAAAATAACATAGACCACCACAAAAATTTCATCATTCATATGGAGTGATTTGTGTGTGCATTAAGCTAAATAATCAATAAAGAGTAAAGTCTGATTTACTTCAGTACATCTTAGAAATAAGTCATAATTAAAATTTTGCTAAAGAGCTGTCATTGTCCTGAAACCTACTGATAAATGATTTTATGCATGAGTCCACCTCACTGTTTTTGTGCTAATTTTATGCATCTTTTTAAATTCTATTTTACAGTGGCTTCTCAGTGTAAGTGAGTTACGACTGCTTATCAGAATTTATGCTATTATCAGAATATTTCTCCAGTAATCATAGAGTGTGAAAAGTCACCAAGAAAATATTTTGCTTTTTTTAATGCATATATACTTAATACCAGCTATGCACTTGGGTCGTCCCATTCACATTTTTACTCTAGATCTCAAAGGAGTACCTGATATTATTCTTTTATTCTTTTTCTTCTTCTTTTGATAAGTGAGGTTTATCAGCACTTAGCACATTCAGCAGTTTTACTAGAATCAGAACTTAACAGATGAATAGCTTTATTCTAATTTGTGACTTAGCAATAAGATAAACAAAGTAAACGTAACTAAGCTCAAGTATCAGAATTTGCTTGTGTCATTAGATTTCCACAGAAATAATTATTTTTATGGGATCAATTGTTTATTGAAGACTAGTAGGTCAGTATCTTGCACAATTATCCTCATAGGATTGAACAATTACATAAACAGATATATCACTTATCAGAGTTAAGAGATATATATCAGACAACAGTCAGTACTTAAAGACATTTATCAATTAAGCAAAGAATTCACAAAGATAGTAATTCTGTAAATACTGAACATATAGTCTGATAACACAGAACAAGTTTAAGCAGATTTAGAGAAAAAACCTGAAATCATTCCAAGTTCATTTACCAATTTTGTAAAGGTAGCTTCACACAGTGGTTTTGTGAAGATATCTGCTACTTGTTGATCTGTGGGAACAAAATGCAATTCCACTGTACCTTCATCCACATGTTCCCTGATGAAATGGTACCTGATGCTGATGTGCTTTGTCATAGAGTATTGAACTGGATTACCTGTCATAGCAATAGCACTTTGATTATCACAGTAAATAGGGATTTTGAAATAAGTTAACCCATAATCCAGTAACTGATTCTTCATCCAAAGAATCTGTGCACAACAGCTTCCTGCAGCAATATACTCTGCTTCTGCAGTTGATGTGGAAATTGACTTTTGTTTCTTGCTATACCAAGAAACCAATCTGCCTCCAAGAAATTGGCAGCTTCCACTTGTGCTTTTCCTGTCAATTTTGCAACCTGCAAAATCTGCATCTGAGTAACCTGTTAATTTAAAATCAGATTCTCTAGGATACCATAATCCTAGATCAGCTGTTCCTTTAAGATACTTAAAGATTCTTTTTACAGCTATTAAGTGAGGTTCTCTTGGATCTGCTTGAAATCTTGCACAAAGACAGGTAGCAAACATGATATCTGGTCTACTAGCAGTTAGATAAAGAAGTGAGCCAATCATACCTCTGTAATCAGTAATATCTACTGATTTACCAGTATCCTTATCCAGTTTTGTTGCAGTAGCCATGGGAGTGGATGCACTTGAACAATCTTGCATTCCAAATTTCGTCAGCAAGTTTCTGGTGTACTTAGATTGACAAATAAAAGTGCCTTCTTGACTCTGCTTGACTTGAAGGCCCAGAAAATAGCTAAGTTCTCCCATCATACTCATCTGATATCTTGACTGCATTAGTTTGGCAAACTTTTTGCAAAGTTTGTCATTTGGAGACCCAAAGATGATATCATCAACATAAACCTGAACCAAAAGTAAGTCCTTGCCATGGTTGAGATAGAACAGTGTTTTGTCAATAGTTCCTCTGTTGAATCCACTTTCCAGAAGGAACTGAGCTAAAGTCTCATACCATGCTCTTGGAGCTTGCTTAAGTCTATAAAGTGCTTTATCAAGCCTGTAGACATAATTTGGATGTTTTGAATCTTCAAAGCCTGGAGGTTGTTCAACATATACCTCCTCCTCCAATTCTCCATTGAGAAAAGCACTTTTCACATCCATTTGAAAGACAGTAAACTTCTTGTGAGCAGCATAAGCCATGAATATTCTTATGGCTTCTAATCTAGCAACTGGTGCAAATGTTTCATCATAGTCAATTCCCTCCTGTTGAGAATATCCTTTTGCAACCAGCCTTGCCTTGTTTCTTGTAATTATGCCATCACTGTCAGTTTTGTTTCTGAATACCCATTTTGTACCAACTACAGATCTATTCTTAGGTCTTGGCACTAAGGTCCAGACTTTGTTTCTTTCAAATTCATTTAACTCTTCCTGCATTGCTTGCACCCAATCAGCATCTTGAAGAGCTTCTTCCACTTTCTTTGGCTCAGTCTGAGAGAGAAAAGAATTGTAAAGACATTCATTCGAAGTACCTGTTCTAGTTCTGACACCTGCATCAGGATTTCCAATTATCAAATCAGGTGTATGTGATTTTGTCCATTTCCTTGCAGATGGAAGGTTTTCTCTAGAACTGGATGCTCCCCCATGATCTATGCTGTCTTCGTTTTCATTTTCTGATGCTCCCCCTGAAACTATGCTCTCTGAGTTGGATTCTTCAGAATTTAGATTTTCCGCGCTATCAGTACTTGGCTTATCAGAACTTGATGAATCAGAACTTGAAGAGCCAGATGAGTGTTCTGATGCTTCTTGAGATGTGGTAATATCTTGAGTATGCTCCCCCTGCATTGGTGCATCTTCCTTTGACGTAGTCACCACAGTTTCAATAACATCAGAGTTTAATCCATCAGAGTTTACAGTATCAGGACTTAGACTGTCAGGATTTAGGGTATCAGAATATTAATCTTCATTTTTAAATCTCAGCTGATCATGATCAATGCAATCTTCAAGTCCAGTGATCTTCTTGTCATCAAAAGTGACATTGATAGATTCCATGACCACTTTTGTTCTCAAATTATAGACTCTGAAGGCTTTTGTGGAAAGTGGATATCCAACAAAGATTCCCTCATCAGCTTTTAGATCAAACTTGGATATCTGTTCAGAATGAGTCTTGAGAACAAAACACTTACATCCAAATACATGAAAGTATTTCAGATTTGGCTTCTTTTTCTTCACCATCTCATATGGTGTTTTTCCATGCTTGTTAATGAGAGTTGCATTTTGAGTAAAACAAGCAGTCTGCACAGCTTCAGCCCAGAAATAGGTTGGAAGCTTTGCTTCTTCAAGCATCGTTCGTGCAGCTTCAATGAGAGTTTTATTCTTCCTTTCAACAACTCCATTTTGCTGTGGAGTTCCAGGAGCAGAAAATTCCTGCTTTATTCCATGATTTTTGCAGAACTCTTCCATTTTCAAATTCTTGAACTCAGTGCCATTATCACTTCTCAAAATTTTCACAGAATCTTTGATCAATTTATCCAGATGATTGACATGATCAATCAGGATAGATGCAGTTTCACTTTTTGTGTGCAAGAAATACACCCATGTGTATCTGGTGAACTCATCTACTATGACCAACGCATATTTCTTCTTTGCAATAGACATGACATTTACTGGACCAAATAGATCAACATGAAGTAGATGATAAGGCTCAAGAATTGAAGATTCAGTCTTGCTCTTGAATGAAGATTTTCTTTGTTTGGCCTTCTGACATGAATCACAAAGACCATCAGGAGCAAATACTGATTTTGGCAGTCCTCTCACAAGATCCTTCTTGATCAGCTCATTTATCTTGTTGAAATTTAATTGAGAGAGTTTCTTGTGCCAATTCCAGCTTTCTTCAATTGAGGCTCTACTCATCAAACAGATTGCAGAACCATCAGTACTTGTTGAAAGCTTAGCTTCATAAATGTTACCACGCCTGAATCCCTTCAGAACAACTCTTCCTTTGGATTTACTAACTATTTCACAGTGTTCTGCAAAGAAATCAACATGATAACCTCTGTCACAGATTTGACTTATACTCAGAAGGTTGTGTTTAAGTCCTGAGACCAGAGCTACATCTTTAATGATGACATTCCCAAGATTGATATTGCCATATCCCAAAGTTTTTCCAATGTTGCCATCTCCATAAGAAACACTTGGGCCAGCTTTCTCCACAAAGTCTGACAGCAGGGCCTTATTTCCAGTCATATGTCCTGAACATCCACTGTCCAGAACTAGGATATTTTTCCTGTTGCCCTGCAATCACAAAGACCACTAATCATTAGTTTTAAGGATCCAGACTTGCTTGGATCTTTTGGCCTTTTTAAATTTGTTAACATTTGCAGCGGATTTAGCATCAGATTTTATGTTAACATTTTTCTTATCAGAACTTATATTCCCAGACTTTGAATCAGAACTTACACTAGAAGGAACAATAGAAACTTTCTTTAAAGAAGGTTTTATTTGATAATAATCACAGTATAAACTATGATATTCCTTACAAGTATAAATGGAATGCCATAAACTACCACAATGAAAACAAGGATTTTGTGGTTTGTATCTAACAGACTGACTCTTAACTCCTGATTTTGAAGATAAGGAGTTAATATTCTTATTCTTCCTGCAAAAAGAGGCCAGATGGTTAGAACTTCCACAGTTATGACATGCTTTCCTGGGAGCATCAGGAACAGATTTATAATTATTGCTTTTATTTACTCCCTCCTTTCCATTCCTGTTTTTCCTAGGTGATTTTACCTTGTTTGCATTCTTAACATCTTTCAGCTTATGCTTAAGCTGCTTCTTTGTCATTAAACCTATGTTAACCTCAGCTGTCTTTTCCTGTTTTAGTTTGTCAGAAGCTAATTCCTTATTAACTTCTGATTTCTCATTTTCAGATTTTTCAGTTACAAACTTAACAGGTTTTAACTTCGTCTTTTGTTTATTAACAGGCTTAATTTCTACAGTTCCTTTATCATTTTTATCTTCTCCATAACCTAAGCCCTCTCTCCAGTTTCCACTGCTTAGCAAATTTTGAGTTGTTTTTCCAGAGTTAGTCCAAGTCCTAATAATCTCTCTCTCCTTTTCTAACTCAGTTTTTAGAGATTCATTCATTTTTAGCACTTCATCCCTAACATAAAAAGCATCATCTCTATCCTTCTGAGTTTGATGGAACATGACTAACTCTTTTTCTAAAAAATCATTTCTTTTCCTAAAAGCAAGATTTTCAGAAGTTAATCTTTCACATGTTAAAGTTTGATCTCTATAACTAACAAACATGGTTTTAAGATATCTTCTCAACTCATTAATATCATCAGTATGAAAAGCATAAGTAGTCTGAGGTACCTTAGTTTCAGCAGCTTCAGAACTGCTATCAGAACTTGATTTATCAGCATTTGCCATCAATGCATAGTTCTCCTCACTTTCAGAGTCTGAGGTGTCTGTCCAGCTTTTCTGCTTTGTGATAAGAGCTTTGCCTTTGTCACCCTTAGTCTTCTTGCAATCAGGAGATATGTGGCCTTTCTCACCACAATTATAACATTTAACATTAGCGTAATCTCCTCTGTCAGACTTTCCTCCTCTTCCTTCAGGTCTTCTGAAATTCTTCTTTTCAGAACTTATGCCTTTCCTGGAAAACTTCTTTCCCTTCCTGAACTTCCTGTATGCTATCTTTGTGATTCCTTTCACCATAAGAGCACACAGCTTCATCATCTCCTCATCAGCATCAGTCTCAGGCAAGCTTTCAGAATCCTTGTCTTTCTTTGAGGAAGGTGCCTTGAGGGATTCCTCTTCAGCCTTGAGAGCAACTGTCCTTGACTTTCCTCCTTTCCTCTTGCTTCTTTGTTCCATCTCAAGTTCATGAGTCTTGAGCATTCCATAGATTTCATCAAGAGTTGTTTCATCAAGATTGTAGTTGTCTCTTATTGTTGTTGCCTTCAAATCCCAGCATTCAGGAAGAGCTAACAGGAACTTTAGGTTGGTATCTTCAAGATCATATTCTTTATCAACCAATGACAAATCATTCAAAAGTTTGACAAATCTATCATATAAATCATTCAATGACTCATTCGACTTTGAGTCAAAATGTTCATACTCTTGAGTGAGTATCGTCTTCCTGTTCTTCTTAACTGTTTCAGTTCCTTGACATCTTGTTTCCAGTGCATCCCATATCTCCTTGGCAGTCTTGCAGTTGATTACCCTGTTTGACATTACATTATCAATGGCACTATGCAGTAAGTGTCGTACCTTGGCATCCTTAGCAATAGATGCTATATCTTCAGCAGTATAATCACTCTTCTCCTTTGCTATGGTCTTTGCTGCTTCACCTGCAACTACAACAACGAGCTTGGTAGGTTTGTGAGGCCCTTCCTTGATTCTATCAAGGTATTCTGGATCTGTTGCTTCCAGAAACATGGTCATTCTTACCTTCCATATGGGATATTCAGATGGTCTCAATATGGGAACTCTGATAGTCTCATATCGACTCTGAATTAATGTCTTTGATGATTCCTCAGTTTTGGTAGGCTTAGTTGGAGTTTCTGTGTCAGACATGATTGTTGGATCTTTAACTGTATGTGTGTTAACAGCAGGCTCTGATACCACTTGTTAGGTCACACTATCACTGTAGAGGGGGTGAATACAGTGATTGTTACAATCAAATCGAATTTCAAGAACTTAAGTAACAGAAAACAAACTTTATTAAAACAATAAACTCTGTTACAATCTGGAACTGTTATCTCTCAGTGATGAACAAAATATCACGAGAGCTGCTAGGGTTACTGTTAATAAAATTCTCGATTATTATAACACATCTAGTGTAAACCCTATGTCTGTGTTTATATATTACACAGTTACAAGATAATCGCTAATTGATATGGAATGTAATTCTGCTTCCTAAAATATATCAATTAGATATCTTTTATTCCAAGTATTCCATTCTTTATGGAATTCCTTCTTCATGCATATCTCTTCTTATGTTTATCTTGATCTTCTTAACTTTAATCAGCTGCTGTCCTTATTTGATCATCCTTCAGCACTTAAGTTCTGATATCTATCTCCTGATGATTATCTCCTGATATCATAAGTACTGATATCCCTTAAGTCCTGACGTCCAGTATAAGTACTGATTTGTCCTGTTCAAATAAGATCTGAAATCTAAACATAAAACATATTAGTCATGACATTATCAAATATATCTAACAGGTCAGGAGGATCAAACCCGGGTCAAAAGACCGGGTCAGGCAACCGGGTTATCGGGTCGCCAAGAACACGAAGAACTCGCCGGAAAATTGCAGAATCCGGCGAGGTCAGAAATCCAGTGACGCTCCGGCGAGCTCTAAAACAGTCCGAAACACATGGCTTTTGAACGGAATAAATCCAAAATCAACTCAGCAATTCATTACGACCAAGAACAGTCAGAAACAATAAAGTTTGATCGATTCCGATCAAAACTCGAACATCACCGGCGGACTAAATCGGAAAAATCCGATTATATGCAAAACTAAACCAAATTCGACGATATACCCATGAAAATAAAGCTCTAGACACGTACAATCTAATCATATCATTACAAATAATCAAAAAACCAATAAATTATAAACCCCCAAAATTCGAATATAAACCCTAAATTACGAATTTATAAATTACCCATCGTTTGAATGATTTGATGGCATAAACATAAAGAACATGAAATATGAACGTTTCGGTTACTCATACTTCAAATTCTGAATTCTGCATCACCCTCAAATTTGGGTTTGATTCTCGGAACTTTTCAAGAACACCAAGAACACATATTCAAAGAATTTTCAGAAAATTAAACCTCAATTTCTATATGATACCGAACCCTATTTTTGAAGTATAATATACCAAATCGACCAGAAAAACATACTCTACAACATGGAAGCATCAAATCATATCAACAACATCAAGAACAAATTTTCATAATTTAATTATCAAATAATTCGAATATAAATCAATAAATAAGAAAATTACTGTGATTTCTGGGAAGAAACTGATGATTGATTCAGAAAGAGGATTTCGAGAGCTTCGTTTTGATATGCTGCACGCCCGAATCGGAGTTCGATAACGCCTTCGTTCGTGTGTTTGATTCTCAGAACAATTTATGAATATAAGATTTTTCTCTGTAAAATTATATAATTATCTGTCTGCAAATGATTTTTATACGAAATAAAATACGGTAAAAGGCTATTTATAATTACGGAAAATTAGTATCATGTTGGATCATTCCGTATATAAAATGGTACGTTTATTTATAAAAACTTATCCAAACGGTATCGGTTTTCGGGATAATTATCCAGATCAGTACAATTTGTACTGCGGTCTTGGTCTCAGCGCCTGGTTACACGTATTACGAAGTGATAATTGGGATAGTTTAATAAAAAGCTCCCGTTTATCGAAAATACGGGTTTTATTAATTTACCGAAACGAATATTGTATCGAAAATGTTGCGCCGGGACCCGTGCAGGGCAAACCGTACGCCGGATCGAAAAAGTCGAAACATGGAATATGCTCGGAATATTACAATTAGGTTAGGAAGGAGTTTTCGGAAGAGTTTCGGGTTATAAAAACGTAAAAACGACTGACGTCGGTTGGTTCCCGCTTTATAAAAATAGATTTTAAATTCCCGGAAAAAGATTTTATAAATTTCATATGATCCTTATAAATCCATAAATCAACATAAAAATAATTAGGAAGATATGACAATTATCCATATTTTATTTTGGACATATAAAAATTCAAATACTCAAATAATATCACATCTAAACACCCAAACATCAATTCCACTTATCAGATAATTCACTAAAATTCACATAAAATCACACAAATAATTCCAAATAATTATTATAATAATATTTGAAAATATGGGATATTACAATGATCACTTAGCACGGATTGAGTTTTCTTCCGATGATAAATTATATGACAGTGTCAGAATGTCGCCTTACGAGGCTCTGTACAAAAAAAACTACTGATCTCCCTTGAATCAGAATGAAGTTGGAGAGCGCAAGATGCTCGGACCCGAAGTAGTCCAAAGGACCAAAGACATAGTGGATCTAATCAGAGGGCGGCTGGTAGCAACCCCGGGATGGACAGAAGAAGTATGCTGATTTGATTTGAAAGGACAAAGAGTATGGAATAGGGGACCTAGTGCTGTTAAAGGTATCCCCTTGGAAAGGATTGTTGAGGTTTGGAAATAAAGGAAAGTTATGTCCACGATTTGTTGGACCCTTGGATATATTAAGACGTATTGGGAAATTATCAAATGAACTAGCCCTACTGTAATATCCGGGATATATCGTGTAATTATTTTTGCTAATAAATAATTATTATGCATGTTCAGTATCTATTTTGTGAATTATTTGTTAAGTGTTAAATGTGTTTGGATGTTTAAAATCGATATCAATTGAGTATTTTAATTTTTATATGTTCAAAATAAAATATAGATAATTGTCATATCTTCCTAATTATTTTTATGTTGATTTATGGATTTATAAGGATCATATGAAATTTATAAAATCTTTTTCCGGATATTTAAAACCTATTTTATAAAAACGGGAACCAACCGATGTCAGCCGATGTTACGTTTTTGGAACCCGAAACTCTTCCGAGAACTCCTTCCTAACCTAATTGCAATATTCCGAGCATTTTCCGTGTTTCGACTTTTTCGATCCGGCGTACGGTTTGTCCTGCGCGGGTCCCGGCGCAACATTTTCGATACAATATTCGTTTCGGTAAATCAATAAAACCCGTATTTTCGATAAACGGGAGCTTTTTATTAAACTATCCCAATTATCACTTCGTAATACGTGTAACCAGGCGCTGAGACCAAGACCGCAGTACAAATTGTACTGATTTGGATAATTATCCCGAAAACCGATACCGTTTGGATCAGTTTTTATAAATAAACGTACCGTTTTATATCCAGAATGATCCAACGGGATACTAATTTCCCGTAATTATAAATAGCCTTTACCGTATTTTATTTTGTACCGGAAATCATTTGCAAACAGTATTTACAGAATTTTTACAGAGAAAATACTATAATTATATTATGTTCTTCATAATCAAACACAAATTCGGAGGCGTTATTGATATCCGATTTTGGCGTACATATACTCAAAACGAAGCTACTGAAATCTAGAATCCAAATCTTCCATCAATTTCAACCCAGAAATATCAGGTGATTTTATATTTAATTATTTATATTCGAATTTCTTTGTATTTAAACTATGAATTTTTGTACGGATGGTTGTTTGAATGATTTGATGATTTTATGTTGTAGAGCTTGTTTTCCTGATCATTTTGGTATATTATACTTCAAATTTGGAGTTCAATAACATGCTTAATTTTGGGTTTGATTCTCGGAATTTAGAAATTAGGGTTTATATTACTTTGAATGTTTTCAATTCGATTTGGGGGTTTCTTATTTCGGAATTACTAGATGTTCTAAAGGGGTGGGTTGTGTTCCTTATGCAATTTGCAATCGATCCATATAAGTTTTGTGAATCGACGAGGCCTGTAGAGGAGTGAGTTATGATTTGAAGTTTTCGCCGGTGTTCTTGAAGTTTTGGCCGGATTTTTATTTCCAGATGTCGTTTGGTCCAATTGTTAAGTGATTTGAACTCCTGAAGTGATTTAGAATGAAAACCTCACTTGAATCGTATTAAACCATCCTGTTTTCGCCTGAATCGGGGCTTACCGGAGCCGTATTCTGGTCACCGGAATCTGGGTTCATGAAGGACCCGTTTCTGTTCTTGGTGACCCGGATTTCTGACCCGGTTTGACCCGGTTTTGATCCAAAAATTCCCTAAATCAGAAGTGTTTTTGGCATTTTTGCAAGTTAGTACCTGAAGTTTCCAGAACTTTAAAAATTCTGGAATCCTGTTTTGAATTCCTTCAAATTTCGGATTTCTTTTTATAAATTATTTTTAAAATTATTTTTAATTTCAGAAAAATCCAAAAATGATTATTTTAATTTCAAAAATTATTATTTTAATTCCAAAAATTATTTTTTATTCAAAAATAAATCTGAATTAATTATTTAATTAATTTCAGTTAATTTTTAATTGATTAATTAGTCAATTAATTTGAACATTAATTGATAAATTGATTTAATCAATTATTAATTAATTTTAATTAATTATTTAATTAGATTTAATTATTTAAAAATGATTTAAAAATTCTGAAAAATAGTTTCGAGCTTTAAAATAGTATTTTAAATTATTTTCAAGGCTCGATAATTATTATAAAATTGTTTCGAAGCTAAAATTGGCCAACCGAACCTTGTTTATTACTCAGAAATTGATCCAACGACCCGTTTTAAATCTGAAAAATGTTTTAAAAATCATTTTAAATACTTGAAAGCCTGTTTATGACCCGAGACTTCTTTATAAATGATATATCATTGATTATGTGACGTGTTAGGTGTTATATGTGACTTGTTGGTTGACTGTCGGTCTATATATTCGTTGATTACTTGTTTATAGCATAACTTTCGATCCGTTAATCGGATTTGGGTGAAACAAAGGGTAGATGGAAGTGTATGTCGAATAGAATGGTATGAGTTAAATATTAATAGATACTTATGATGCCTAGCAGAGTAAGCAAGGCATAAGAAAGAGAAGCAGGTGATCAGAAAATAGAATTTACATGTAGAAAATACAGCAAGTGATCAGAGGATAGAAGCGAGGTATAGAAGAAGCCGACGAGTGATTGTTGAAAGGGGTCATTAGACAAGTACAAGTGAAGTTGAAATCGATTATGATAAGGCAAGTACTTCTAAACCTTTCTCGAGATTTATTGTAAATATTTCTAAATTCTCTTGTGACCTATTGTTAATATTCAAAATAGCTCTGTTTTATATTGGAAATACTTTGAATCCTCCAGCCTTGAACCTGAGCCACATCATTTGATCTTTGAGCCGTAAGCCTTATTCTTTGTGAACCATTTCTTGTGGATTTACCAAAATATTAAACCACACAAATACGATACTACTCCACAAATATATATATCCATCATATACCAAACACTGGAACAAAATTGTTTATATATACAGAAACTTTTATACTTAACCATACCTTGTAATATCGAAGCACTAAAACTTTGTAAAAAAACACTATTCATCTAATACCCGATTATCCTGCCGGCTGGAGGCCACTTCTTTTATGTACTTTGGCATACCCTTTCGGTAACCATGAACTTTTATTATGCTCTTATACAAATGTTTTATTGTTATTGATTATGATCCGGTTTATTGAACTCTCTTGTTTATCATATTGAAATGCTTTAGAATTGGATAGCTTTCTTTATATGGACCAGATTCGTGGCCAGACCATATTGATGGTCAAATTAGGTCAATGTGGGCCTTGGATCCAGTAGTCAGAGCAATGATGTGTGCTTTGCTCGGGGTTAGTGCGTGACTGATCAGCAGCCTAACCTTGATTTTAGAAACTGAAAATGAATATCCAATTCTATTGGTTGTTTAACAAGAAACTTGATTCTTTTGAATCATCTCATTTATTATTGTTTAACCTCAGTTATTGATAATATGACTTGCTGAGCTAGTTAGCTCACTCTTGCAAATCTTTTTATATATTCTACAGTTAAGAAGGATATGGTTGTTAGCAAGGTTTCCCAGTTCAATGTTCGAGCAAGGATTCCAGACTATGATTGATCGAGCTAGCAGGAGCTATTGGCAGTAGTGAGATAGCAAGGTTGTAAGAATGATTTTATTATCAATTGTAAGTTAAATAAGTTGGGATTTGGTACGATGTAATAATTAAGGTTGTGGCTTGTTTTCATACTTTAACCTGTTGCGATCCGTGGTTTTGTGAAGCAGGGTCATTATAAATAATATTTCTTATTCGGGTTGATATATTGTGTTGTGTTGTGGACCCCAAACTTCTGACCCGGGTTTGGAGGGCGCCACAGGTTGGTATCAGAGCTACAGGTTATAAGTCACTGAAACAAGCCTAGATTGTCGGGATTGGGTAAAGGGTTAGATTAGGAATAGGAAATAGAAAAATAGGTCATTGTGAGGTTGAGTGCGACTGTATAGTAGGTCTCCGGCACGGTTCGTGTTGCGATTCGGGATTCTCAGCTTGCAACGTGAATTCCAGACAACGGCAATGGCAGATCCTGATTCCTCTGCATCAATTGATCGTTTAGAGCCTTCCGTTTAAGGATCGTCATCTTCTCTCATATTCGATTTGCGCTTTGTTCTCCATCAGTATTAGCGGTATTACCTTCTGTTATGACAGTTGCGCCTCCCCAAGTTATTCAACGCTATTCTATCATCTCTCGATATGAGACTACCTATTCAAGAACCTTCATTTGCTTATTCTTGTTCATTTGAACATTCAACTATGAATGTATCTTTTATGTTTACTATACACCATATTCTATATCCCCAGTTTAAAAACCTTCCCAATGAAACAATAGCAATTGTGAAAAAGGACATGATAGCTGTAGTAAATGGTGAGTATTGCGATACAAATTAAGGTGATAAGGAGTTTAAAAAGAAGATTCAAGTGTTCTAGAGGATGGCTGTTATCAGGTTACAAGAAGCTATTAATTAGGCTACTCATGACTAGCTTGTGGAATAGAGTAGATAAGTGTTGAAGAGAGAAAGTTAGAGGAGATTAGGGATCTGAAGAATTCTTGAAATTAATGGTGTTGTAATGATGTGTTATATATTTTAACAAGATGATGTGACATTAGCTGATTTGTCGATTATTGGATAGTCTGTTTTACTTAATGATTGCAAAGTGGTTAACGGGAGTACTACCAGTATGGGAGCCTTAATGTGAAGCTACAAATAAGATAACGTGCAACGACAACGGAAGTTTTAACTGATTACGGAAAGTAATAAACCCCAATGAAGGAGAGGAGATAAATGGAAGTGAATGGACCTTTGAGTGATCGTTCTTTAACTTGGTATTTGGTCATAAGAAGGACAACAACCAACTCATATAGTGAGGACAACCAGAGGTGTGATTTTCAAAATTTTCAAAATTTTTAACAAGTTTTCGAAAAAGATTTTTCCTCACAAAATTTCTAAAAGCCTTTTCGAATAAAATAAGTTTTAAACATCGGTTGTCAAGTTACTACTTGAGTTTCTTGTTTGTCAAAAGACTCGGATTAGTTGGAAGGATATTATTTTAGATTTAGTATTGTTAATTCAGAGGACGAAGTAATCTGCGATTATGAGGAAGTTGTTTATTCCTAACAAGAAGGTACAAATATTGTTTGATAAGATTAACAACAAAACCAGCGTATAGAGTAACTATTCATCCAATTACTGGAATTATCAGAGTTCAAGGAACTCATGGATTTAATGGAAGCCTGAGCACGACCGAAGAAGATTGGGAAGATTTCCAGACTTTTCTAAAAGAAGAATATTGTTAATAAAATGATCGTTATATTGAATGATTCATGGTTATTCCAAATCAAAAAGAGGAAACTCAAGGTTATCTGATAAGAACGCCATTATGATCAAATTGTTAAAGTATTATACGTGTAGGTACGACGTTACAGATGCGAGACTTAAAAAGTAAGAATCTACCATAATGATAAGTTACGAAGACATTTTAGCATACTTCTAAAGTTATTATATGATTCAATTGGGATATGATCAATTAAACTCGAAAGATGAATACAAGTGAAATGTGGATGGTGATCAATGGTATCATTCTTGTCCTCAACATTACAGCGTATATTCGTTTTTAATTCCTAAGAATGTATGAACTCCTTTTCTTAATAAATTCTTTCTGATGACAATAAAACGGAGAATTTTGCATTCCTTTCAAATTTAATTGTTCCCCTCGGGTTTTGCTTTCTGATTGGGACAAACAGTGTTATGATGAAACACTTTGTCGGAATGACAAAGAGTCGGGTGGGACGCCACCTAATCATGTGCTGTATGCCACACGGTATGAAAGACTGGCCATCTTCAGTACTAATGTGGTTGTCTCATTCATATTCAAATCATTACTTCTTCTTTCTCTTCAACTCTAAGTTTATTAAAATTGTGAATCCTTCTATTTATTTCGTTGTACCGTTGTTCCTTGCGAGAGTTTTTCAAACAAAAGTTAACGTATTATACACTCAGCGGGCAAAGTCTCATCTACCTCGCATGCATAGAAAGGAAACAAGGGCATATGGTGAAAATTACAAATCACTGTCCCTAGCCCGGGATGCATTAACAGTTAAGGGAATCTACTTCGATAAGGGATACGTCTCCGAGAACGAGAATTTGCGATATGTTATTTAGAATATGGATGTGATGACGTGGAAGATTATTACGGATACCTTATGCGTTAAAGTATTAAAAGATATGGGAGCAACTTGATCATATATCTCTCAAGGTTTTATTGATAAGATGAATTATCCTGTCGAATCAATAAGTTTAGGACTAAAGGACTAGCAAATTAAAAACAGGCAGTCATTAAATATGTAAGTACCAATGACGGAATCGATATTTCTGGCATTAAGATGTGAAGAATTGATATCATTTGAGATAAGAAGATTTGATATTATTATAAGAAGTGGATTAACTATTGAAGTGTGATGCCCAGGTAAACCGTCGTGACGGAAGATAGTTCTGAAGACGCCAAATGAGAACATGAAGAAGTTTAAAGGACAAAGGAAAGTAAAGAATTTATTAAAAATAATTTAAGATTACAGTGACCAAAATATAAGTGCTATGGCGATTATAAATAAGAGTTAGGAGCAGACCGAACTTGAAGATTTTACAGTATCAAGACATATTTCCAGATGAGTTACCAATATTTCCTTTAAATAAAGAAAATGTGTTTATGATTGATTTAGTATGTGAAATGAAGCCAGTGTTCAGAGCCCCGCACAGAATGGCACCAGATAAAATGAAGAAGTTACCAGAGCAAACGCATGAGATGATTAGAAGAAAAAGCAACTGGACCTAGTGTACCCCCTTAAAGTGCACTGGCACGATGTTTTAATAAGAAAGATGGAAGGGTGAGATTATGTATTAGCGAAAGCTCAACAAGTCTACTCTCAAGAGCAGGTATATGTTACCTCGAAACCAATGATTTGTTTAACTAAATGAATGAAACAAGGTATTTTTATAAGATTGATTGAAGACTGGGTATATTACCAAGTGAAGATTGAACTTATGGACATATCAAAGATGATTTTCAGAACTCAGTACTGTTGTTATAAAATTCTAGAAATGTTAGTGGGATGAACTGATATACCAGTGATATTTAAATTTGATGAGTAGAATTTTGAAGAAAGAATTTGGATAAGATATACTTGCGTTAATTAAGAAGAACCATGCAACCTATACAATGATAGCTGAGGAGTCAAAGAAGAAAGAAGCGGTATAAAAGAGTTTACCAGATGAAAACTTTAATGGCAGGAGGTATAATTCTTAATATAGAAGGTCAGTAAGGAGGAGACAAAATGGGATTTAGCAGAAAAATTTAAAGATAGTATGAATGAAGAAAGACCAGAAGCTCCAATAAAAGTAAGAAGTTTTATCATGGGCAAGTTATTATGGGAAATTTGTGCAAGATTTCTTGAAAGTTGTAATATTCGAGATGAAGTTAACCAGGAAAAAAAAACAAGAAGGTTATATGAAATAGAGAAGGGTGAAGAAAGCTTTGCGGAGTTAAATGAAAGAATGGTTACAACACCTATTTTATCACTTTGAAAGCATCAGGGGGATTTGGTAGTTTATAGTGATACTTCTCGTAAGGGAATAGGAAGTGTGTTGACGCAAAACAATAAAGTTATTGCATATGCATCCAGACAACCGAAACCTTATGAGCAGAAGTACCCTACTCATAACTGGGAATTAAAAGCAACAATAATATTCATTTTGAAAGATTGGGAAATATTATAAGTATAGAGAAATATGTGAGATATATACGGACCACAAGAGTTGAAGTATGAACTCTCTAGAAAAAGCAAATGTAGTGGCAAGAGATGAGCAAGAAGGAGAGAGAATGAATATAGAGACTGTACCAGAAAAATTATCTATGGAATTCTAGAGGTTGGAATTGGAAGTCAAAGTGCATGATCCAAAAAGGAGTGAGAATATATAAGTATAACTTTTCAATCGGGATTGTTAGAAAAGATAAAGAAGTGTCAGGAAGAGGTAGTAGATCAGGATATAAATCATTTAGTATGTGAAGAATAGTGCACGCAAAAAGGACGATCAAGGTATTCAATCCATTCAGGGAGTACCAAGATGTATAGAGATTTAAAGAAAATTATAGATGGTTAGATATGAAGTGGGGAATTGCGGAATGAATTAGCAGATGTTATATATGTCAACAGAGTTAAAGTAGAGCATCAGAGATCAAGTGGATTGCTACAGTCATTGGAAGTTCCAGAGTGAAAATGGGAGCATATCACCATGGATTTCATAGTTAGGGTTACCAAGCACAAAAACTAATCATGATGCCATTTGGCTTATAGTGCATAGATTTACCAAGTCAGCTCATTTTCTGCCTATAAACGAAAGATTTTTCACTCGATAAGTTGATCCATAAGTGCCTGAAGAAAATTGTAGTTTGTCATGAAATTCTTGTGTCTATCGTATCTGATCGAGATCCAAGATTTAATTCGAGATTTTGGAAGAGTTTTCAAGAATGTTTAGGAATAAGATTGAATATGAGTACGGCTTACCACCCGCAGACGGACAGCTAGAGTAAAGGAACGATCCAAACAATCAAGGACATGTTACACATGTGTGCTATTGATTCTAAAGGAAATTGAGACGAGCATTTACCCCCGGTAGAATTTTCTTACAGCAACAGTTATCACGCCAATATTGGGATACCACCCTATGAAACCCTTTAGAGACGCACATTCAGATCTCCAGTGTATTGGAACGAAATAGGAAAATGCAAAATACTTGGACCTAAATTGGTGCAGCAGACAAAGAAAGCTATTAAAGATATCCAGAAAAGATTGATAGCAGCACAAGATCGGCAAAGGAAATATACAAATTAATCAAGGAAAGATATGAAATTCGAAGAAGAAAGTTTGGTATTACTGAAACTATCACCATGAACGGAATTAGTGAGATTTGGAAAGAAAGGAAAGCTAAGCCCAGGATATGTCGGATCTTTTTGGAATTTTAAAGCACGTTGGTAAATTAGTTTACGAGTTGTCGTTACCCCCGCACATGGAGAACATTCACAATGTTTTTCACGTATCAATGCTTAAGAAATATAATCCAGACTCCAGGGATGTAATAGAATATGAGCCAATAGAGCTTCAGGCAGATTTGTCTTATGTAGAGAATCCGATAGAGATTCTAGAGAAGAGAGGGAAAGTATTGAGAAATAAAGTGGTAAAGTTAGTAAGAGTATTGTGGAGAAACCCAAAGGTTGAGAAGTCAACCTGGAAGTTAGAAAGTGATATGAGAGAAAAGTACCCTCATTTGTTTTCTTAGGAGATTCTGAGGACAGAATCCTTTTAAGGGGGGAAGGATGTAATATCCGGGATATATCGTGTAATTATTTTTGCTAATAAATAATTATTATGCATGTTCAGTATCTATTTTGTGAATTATTTGTTAAGTGTTAAATGTGTTTGGATGTTTAAAAATGATATCAATTGAGTATTTTAATTTTTATATGTTCAAAATAAAATATAGATAATTGTCATATCTTCCTAATTATTTTTATGTTGATTTATGGATTTCTAAGGATCATATGAAATTTATAAAATCTTTTTCCGGATATTTAAAACCTATTTTATAAAAACGGGAACCAACCGACGTCAGCCGATGTTACGTTTTTGGAACCCGAAACTCTTCCGAGAACTCCTTCCTAACCTAATTGCAATATTCCGAGCATTTTCCGTGTTTCGACTTTTTCGATCCGGCGTACGGTTCGTCCTGCGCGGGTCCCGGCGCAACATTTTCGATACAATATTCGTTTCGGTAAATCAATAAAACCCGTATTTTCGATAAACTATCCCAATTATCACTTCGTAATACGTGTAACCAGGCGCTGAGACCAAGATCGCAGTACAAATTGTACTGATTTGGATAATTATCCCGAAAACCGATACCGTTTGGATCAGTTTTTATAAATAAACGTACCGTTTTATATCCGGAATGATCCAACGGGATACTAATTTCCCGTAATTATAAATAGCCTTTACCGTATTTTATTTTGTACCGGAAATCATTTGTAAACAGTATTTACAGAATTTTTACAGAGAAAATACTATAATTATATTATGTTCTTCATAATCAAACACAAATTCGGAGGCGTTATCGATATCCGATTTTGGCGTACATATACTCAAAACGAAGCTACTGAAATCTAGAATCCAAATCTTCCATCAATTTCAACCCAGAAACATCAGGTGATTTTATATTTAATATTTATATTCGAATTTCTTTGTATTTAAACTATGAATTTTTGTACGGATGGTTGTTTGAATGATTTGATGATTTTATGTTGTAGAGCTTGTTTTCCTGATCATTTTGGTATATTATTCTTCAAATTTGGAGTTCAATAACATGCTTAATTTTGGGTTTGATTCTCGGAATTTAGAAATTAGGGTTTAAATTACTTTGAATGTTTTCAATTCGATTTGGGGGTTTCTTATTTCGGAATTACTAGATGTTCTAAAGGGGTGGGTTGTGTTCCTTATGCAATTTGCAATCGATCCATATAAGTTTTGTGAATCGACGAGGCCTGTAGAGGAGTGAGTTATGATTTGAAGTTTTCGCCGGTGTTCTTGAAGTTTTGGCCGGATTTTTATTTCCAGATGTCGTTTGGTCCAATTGTTAAGTGATTTGAACTCCTGAAGTGATTTAGAATGAAAACCTCACTTGAATCGTATTAAACCATCATGTTTTCGCCTGAATCGGGGCTTACCGGAGCCGTATTCCGGTCACCGGAATCTGGGTTCATGAAGGACCCGTTTCTGTTCTTGGTGACCCGGATTTCTGACCCGGTTTGACCCGGTTTTGATCCAAAAATTCCCTAAATCAGAAGTGTTTTTGACATTTTTGCAAGTTAGTACCTGAAGTTTCCAGAACTTTAAAAATTCTGGATTCCTGTTTTGAATTCCTTCAAATTTCGGATTTCTTTTTATAAATTATTTTTAAAATTGTTTTTAATTTCAGAAAAATCCGAAAATAATTATTTTAATTTCAAAAATCATTATTTTAATTCCAAAAATTATTTTTTATTCAAAAATAAATCTGAATTAATTATTTAATTAATTTCAGTTAATTTTTAATTGATTAATTAGTCAATTAATTTGAACATTAATTGATAAATTGATTTAATCAATTATTAATTAATTTTAATTAATTATTTAATTAGATTTAATTATTTAAAAATGATTTAAAAATTCCGAAAAATAGTTTCGAGCTTTAAAATAGTATTTTAAATTATTTTCAAGGCTCGATAATTATTATAAAATTGTTTCGAAGCTAGAATTGGCCAACCAAACCTTGTTTATTACTCAGAAATTGATCCAACGACCCGTTTTAATTCTGAAAAATGTTTTAAAAATCATTTTAAATACTTGAAAGCCTGTTTATGACCCGAGACTTCTTTATAAATGATATATCATTGATTATGTGACGTGTTATGTGTTATATGTGACTTGTTGGTTGACTGTCGGTCTATATATTCGGTGATTACTTGTTTATAGCATAACTTTCGATCCGTTAATCGGATTTGGGTGAAACAAAGGGTAGATGGAAGTGTATGTCGAATAGAATGGTATGAGTTAAATATTAATAGATACTTATGATGCCTAGCAGAGTAAGCAAGGCGTAAGAAAGAGAAGCAGGTGATCAGAAAATAGAATTTACATGTAGAAAATACAGCAAGTGATCAGAGGATAGAAGCGAGGTATAGAAGAAGCCGACGAGTGATTGTTGAAAGGGGTCATTAGACAAGTACAAGTGAAGTTGAAATCGATTATGATAAGGCAAGTACTTCTAAACCTTTCTCGAGATTTATTGTAAATATTTCTAAATTCTCTTGTGACCTATTGTTAATATTCAAAATAGCTCTGTTTTATATTGGAAATACTTTGAATCCTCCAGCCTTGAACCTGAGCCACATCATTTGATCTTTGAGCCGTAAGCCTTATTCTTTGTGAACCATTTCTTGTGGATTTACCAAAATATTAAACCACACAAATATGATACTACTCCACAAATATATATCCATCATATACCAAACACTGGAACAAAATTGTTTATATATACAGAAACTTTTATACTTAACCATACCTTGTAATATCGAAGCACTAAAACTTTGTAAAAAAACACTATTCATCTAATACCCGATTATCCTACCGGCTGGAGGCCACTTCTTTTATGTACTTTGGCATACCCTTTCGGTAACCATGAATTTTTATTATGCTCTTATACAAACGTTTTATTGTTATTGATTATGATCCGGTTTATTGAACTCTCTTGTTTATCATATTGAAATGCTTTAGAATTGGATAGCTTTCTTTATATGGACCATATTCGTGGCCAGACCATATTGATGGTCAAATTAGGCCAATGTGGGCCTTGGATCCAGTAGTCAGAGCAATGATGTGTGCTTTGCTCGGGGTTAGTGCGTGACTGATCAGCAGCCTAACCTTGATTTTGGAAACTTAAAATGAATATCCAATTCTATTGGTTGTTTAACAAGAAACTTGATTCTTTTGAATCATCTCATTTATTATTGTTTAACCTCAGTTATTGATAATATGACTTGCTGAGCTAGTTAGCTCACTCTTGCAAATCTTTTTATATATTCTACAGTTAAGAAGGATATGGTTGTTAGCAAGGTTTCCCAGTTCAATGTTCGAGCTAGGATTCCAGACTATGATTGATCGAGCTACCAGGAGCTATTGGCAGGAGTGAGATAGCAAGGTTGTAAGAATAATTTTATTATCAATTATAAGTTAAATAAGTTGGGATTTGGTACGATGTAATAATTATGGTTGTGGCTTGTACTTTAACCTGTTGTGATCCGTGGTTTTGTGAAGCAGGGTCATTATAAATAATATTTCTTATTCGGGTTGATATATTGTGTTGTGTTGTGGACCCCAAACTTCTGACCCGGGTTTGGAGGGTGCCACACCTACCCCGAGCCTGTAGCAAATTCATAACATGTTCCACGTATCAATATTAAGGAAGCATAAGCCGAATGTCAGACATATATGAGAATACGAGCGCATGGACATGCAACCAGACTTGACCTACATGGAGCAACCAGTAAGGGTTATGGATTGAAAGGAGCAAGTGCTTAGGAACAGGGTTATCAGACTAGTCAGAGTTTTGTGGTAAAACCACAATGTGAAAAAAAAAATTGACTTGAGAGTTAGAAAGCGCAATGCTAGAAAAGCGTCCCCAACTGTTTTCTATCTGATTCCGGGACGAAATCCTTTTAAGGAGGGGAGACTGTAATAACCCCAATTTTTGGAATTTTTGAAACACTGATGAATAGTAATTTTTTGCTGATGATGCTGATTAAGGAAAATTATCAGACCACGCTATATAGGAGTACTGTTATGGAAATTCTAAGATCGTATTAGTATTCCATAAAGTAAATGAGTGTATGTAAAGGTCGTTAGAATTCGAATCCGGACACTTTGATTTTTCCCGAAAATCCACCAGATACCGAAAGAATTGAGTATAAGGTAACATGATTAAAAGGATTTAAATTCAAGGATTATAAGAGAGGATCATAAAAGGAATATAAAATATTGAGAAAGGTTTAGGGGAACCCAAGTAATGAGATCCCGGATATGATCCTTCAAACGATCAACGTGAACGAGAGTTAAGCGAACCGTAAAACAAATAAACGACCAAGGAACAAGCACATACAAGTAGAATGGGTAGGAAGCTTCCAAGAGAAGCTAAAATATGTGGTTAAAAGAGAAGGTGACATCATCACACCATTAGATTTGGATATGTGGCATGGAAGTGATGTCATCTAGGTGATGCAAGCATTTTAATAAAGTAAAATCTAGATAGTTTAGCAAGGATCAATTACAACCAAGCATTCTTTCACATATTCCAAGACAAAGCCAAGGGAAAAACTCATCTTCCTCACCCAACCAAAAAGCTCTCGGCCAAAACAAACCCAACAACTTCAAACTGTCATATCTCCTTTAATACTCACTCAAATGTTGTGTTCTATAGCTCGTTGGAAAGGTATTGAGATGGCCTACAACTATTGTTCACAAGTCTTGTCCAAATAAGCATGGTAAGACCCTCAGTTTTACATTTCTTTCAATCGGACTTTTAGAAACTTCAAAGCCTAACTTTGTATTCTTGATTTCTTTGGAAAGATCAAGCTTGTAGGAGGCTCCCTAAGGCTTCCTAGCAACTTAACACCTCCCAAGGAAGGTATAAACTTCAAACCATTGCCTTTACTTTGATTATTAGTGAGTTTGATGGTTGGTTTTCTAAATAAGAAGCATGATCTTTGATTATTAGTAGTTTGATTTGAATTTGGAGTGATTTGGTGAATGAATCTTGTTATAGTTAATAGAACTTGATTGTGGTAGGTTGAGATGAAGAATCTGGAGAATAAGGACTGGTATAGTATTATTTAGTTGAGGTTTTGATGTGTTAATAATTGTGGGTTGTTTGGTGAGGTTTTGGTGTAGTGAGAAACTTGGAAAACTCGTAAACATAGCTATCGTAATGCCCGTTTTCCTTAGACTGTTGTACATGAATCTCAGACCAGATAACTCACTGACAAATCTGTAACTTTGCCATGTTTAGCTAGATCATGTCGTAAGCTTCATTTTGGTATGTTGTTCGCTTAGATCCGATTTACGGTTTAGGAGAAACGACTGTTTTAAGTTACGATATTTTGCGAACGAACCTTTACCCTTCGCTTAACTTTGAAACCTTGTTTAAGGCCCTTAAAAGACTAATTGGATTACGAAACAATTATGTAAGATTAATTAGTCAGTTGGTAAAGTTTTCGCGAAAGAGTCGCCTTAAAATTCGTAATGATTAATTTATTAAAATTAGTGGAGCCGAGGGTACGCGAGCGATTAATGCAAATCGTTAAACGTATAAGCGATCGTAAGCGACCGTTAGGGTATGAGTGAGTTTTGACTAGTTTCTTAAGCGACCGTGGTCTAATTCTGGCTTATGTTGTTGTTCATAGGTTACCGGACCCACTCTAAGCTTAAGTCTACCCCGGAACACTCAGGCAAGTTTTCTACCCGTATAACTGTTGTTGTGATGTATATATGTATATGCATTATCTTGTGATAAGTGCATGATTATTATTAGAAAAGTCTTGCGATATATTGGAGCATGTGATATGATATTTATATGCATGTCTATTTCATAATCTTGATATTCTTTTATCAATTCAAATGCTTATAAGTTGCATAATACCTATGCTAGAGATAAGCAGTAGTTGCGTATACCCTTAGTATAGGGGACCCGAAGGTGAACATTTTTCTAAACCGGGAGTCGATGTTCCGAGTATAGTATATGTATATATATATAAAAATAGTTTTTAAAACTGTTAATCGAATAAGGTTTATTCGATAACTTTATTTTATTTAATGAATATTATTTTGAATATTCATTCGAGGACTTATGACTCCGCTTATTTTATTTAATGAATATTATTTTGAATATTTATTTGAGGACTTATGACTACGCTTATTTTATTTAATGAATATTATTTTGAATATTCATTCGAGGACTTATGACTCCGCTTATTTTATTAAATAATATTCTTTATTTTATTAAAGAATAATGTTTCGATAATCAAACTTCTTTTCGATTATTCAAATAAAGATCGTACTTTCGTATAAGTATATCTTTGGTTATTTATTATTTATTTGAAGTATGAGTTTTAAAACTTCTACTTCAATTATTTTTCACAAAGATTATCCTTATGGGTATATTATTTAAATAATAATATTCAGATATTTTCTAACATATCGGGAATGACTTATTTTATTAAGTCATCATTACTCTAAACATTCTTTAAAATGTTTTCGAGTCTTCAAAATGATTTTAAAAGATAGAGCAGATCCCAAAACTCATTTTTAGATTTAAGATCTTTCTTTCGAAGGGGATTTAAATACTCGCTCAAAACCTGAGGGATCCGGCTCTGTGGTGTATTTTATGTTCGCAACGAGGTTGCTGTTTTGGGAAAACATTTTGATTACTTGCCCAACGTTCGGGAAGTAAGTCCATCTATTTGAGTCGGCATAAGCAACATGGGCTCAGTGGGCATCCATGAAAGTGTAAGTGGCTCAGTGGGAGTCCATCAATGCGTAAGTGGCTGAGTGGCAGTCCAGCATAGGTCCTAATGCGGCCAGGGTGATGACCAGTGGGGAATTCATCCATCTACTAGTAGAAAAGGTTACTTATTGGTATCTTTGCCTGATCAACAAGATATCAGGTTTATGCCAAAATTCTCTTTTTTCCAAATTCATTGGATATGACAACTCTGTTTATACTTTTCATGACAGTGGTTTTCAGGGAATATATGAGATATATATATAGGTATATATATATCGGGACTTAAATGAAGTATCTCGTAACTTCATTTCTTTTGAATGATATTTCAAAGATTGAATCTATTCAAGTCTTATCTTGTAGTCTCATCTATGTGATGAACTTTTGAAACTGATTATACCTTGAACGGTGGTAGTTCAAGTAGTATTCGGAAAAGATATAAGTATATTGGAGTATCTCGTAACTTCATCTTTTCAACTTATATCTGGTTAATGATTATCTTATGCATGACAAGGATTTTCAGAAAAATGTTGAGACAAGGTTAGATATATAAGATCACCTTGCAACGATATTTTATACAGTTATAAACTGGAACTCTGTGTATATTATACATGTCAGCGGATTTCAAAGATTTTGAAAAGTATATATGTATATATATACTGAATATTTTGCGACTTGGTCACGTTACGTTATCAACTTGGTTCATTTCTTCTTGACCAAGACATTCATGAGTACTATGAGAATGCTCATATATTGTTAATTATTATACATATTATTTCGGTGGGCTTGTTGCTCACCCTTGCTTTCTTCTTTCATCACACAACAACAAATAGATAAGATGAACAGGACCAAGCTCCCAATTCGTGAGAAGATAGGAAATGTTCCACAGTTTCCTGTAGGTGTTGATGCCACTGTAGCTAAGGAAGGAACTACCAATAGGATAGTTTTTTGTAATATCCCCCATTTTTGGAAATTTTTGAAACCCTTATGAATAGTGTTTTTGCTGAATGAGAATACTTTTCATGCCACACTATGTAGGGGTTCTGTTATGGATATTCTGAGATTTTATTAGTACTCTATATGGTATATAAGTGTATGTAAAGATCGTCAGAATCCAATTCCGAACACTTTGATTTTTCCCGGAAATCCACTAGATACAGAAAGAATTGAGTATAAGGTAACAGGATGATAAGGATTTAAATTAAAGGATTATAAGAGAGAGGATCATAAAAGGAATATAATGTATGGAGAAAGGTTAAGGGAACCTAAGTAATAAGATCCCGGGTATGATCCCTCAAACAATAAACGAGAACGAAAGTTAAGCGAACCGTATAACAGATCAGCGGTCATTAGGCAAACAATTAGGAAGTTAATCAAAGGGATTAGAGAGGGTGATGTCACCCAACCAATGAGAAGAGGACAAAGAGGGAAAGATGACATCATAGCATGACACAAGCATGACATAAGGAGGAAGGAGATGTGGATGGTTATTAACCACACAAAAATCAAGGGTAATTTGGTAATTAACCAAAAATAAATCAAAATTTCATCCACCAAGCCAATCATTTCATTTTCATCAAACAAAACACAAAATATTTCTCTTCACCAAGGTTGCTCTCGGCTTTTTCACTTTTTAAAGGCAAGAATTTTCAAAATCCAAGATCCAAGCTTCCTAAATTGGTGAGTTAATTCTCTAGTCTTCCTTATGCATAGTTATGGCTATATCATGAGTTTAAACCTTCAATTCTTTCTCAATCTTCTTCAATAAATCAATGAAGAAGACAATAAATAGTGTTTTCAAGGTTTTTAACTTGATTTTTCTTGCTTTTCCTTTAAGATCCAAGCATTCCTAAGACTCCTCAAGGCTTCTTAAGGCTTCCTAGCTACTCCCACCACTTCAAGGAAGGTATATCATCTCCAAACCCTAGATTCCTTTGTATTATAAGATGATTTTGATGGTTATGGTGTTATAGTAGCTTAATGCTTGTGGTTTAGAGTTTGGGTTGGAATGGTGGTGATTGATTTGTTGAAATCTTATGATTTGGTTGAAGAATGTAGTATTGTTTAAATTCAAGGTTTTGAGTTAAGTAAATTGATTATAATGAGTTGATTTGGGGCTGATGTAATGTAGTTTGGATGTAGTTTGGATTGGGTTGTGAATTGGAGTTGAATTATGATGGATTTGAATTGGTTTAAATTTGGGAAATCGCGTAAACATAGCCGTCGTAATGTCCGATTCACTTTAGGATGTTTTTGTTCTTAACATTGGGACCCAAGAACTCACTTCTAGGTTTGACCATTGCCATGTTTAGATAGTTCATGTTATGAGCTTCGTTTTGATTTGTGGTTCGTTTGATTCCGATGTACGGTTTAGGAGAAACGGCCGTTTTAAGTAACGACGTTTCGCGAACGAAACATTTCCCCTCGCCTTACTTTGAAACATAGGTTAAAGACCAAGAAGGACTAATTGGAGTATGAAACAATTATGTTAAGTGGATTAGGAAGTTGGTAAGGTACTCGTGAAAGAATCGCTTTAAAACTCGTAATGGTTAAATTATTAAAAATGGTGGAGCCGAGGGTACTCGAGTGACTTAAGAGAATCAGTGAGCGCAAAACGAGCGTTAGAGTCTAAGTTGGTTAAAGTATAGATTTACAAGTGACTTTGGTTTAATTCCAACTTAATTGTTGTTTATAGGTTACCAGACTCGTCCCGAGCCATTGTAACCCCCAGTCGCTCAAGCAAGTTTTCTACTCGTATAACTGTTGTTGTGATGTATATGTGTATATGCATGATCTTGCGATAAATGCATATTTGTTAGTAGCAAATTCTTGCGATATATTGTAGCATGTGATATGGTATATATGCATGCCTGTTTCATATTCTTGATTTATATATCTATTGATTCAATTGCTTATAATTGCATAATACCTATGCTAGAGATAAGCAGTAGTTGTGTATACCCTTAGTATAGGGACCTAAGGTAAAAACATTTTCTAAAACCGGGAGTCGATGTTCCCGAGTAGATTTTATATATATATGTATATCTATATATATATGGTTATAGTTTTCAAAATTATTATCCGAATAAGGTCTATTCGATAACTTTACTTTATTTATTGAATATTATTTTAATATTCATTCGAGGGCTTATGACTCCGTCTATATTTTATTAATGAATATTATTTGAATATTCATTTAAGGATATATGACTCCTTTATTTTATTTAATGAATATTAATTATAATATTCATTTGAGGAATTATGACTCCGCTTATTATTTACTAATTATTATTCTTTATTTTATTAAAGAATAATGTTTCGATAAACAAACTTATTTTCGATTATTCAAATAAAGATAGTACTTTCATATGAGTATATCTTTGGTTATTTATTATTCATTTCAAGTATGAGTTTTAAAACTTCTACTTCAATTATTTTTATAAAGATTATCCTTTATGGGAATATTATTACATATAATATTCAGATATTTTCTAATATATCGGGACTGATTTATTTCATTAAATCAGCATTGCTCCAAACATTTTAAAAATGTTTTCGAGCCTTCAAAATGATTTTTAAAAGTTGGAGCGGATCCCAAAACTCATTTTTATATTTAAGATCTTCCTTTCGAAGGGGATTTAAATACTCGCTCAAAACCTGAGGGATCCGGCTCAGTGGTGTATTTTACATTCGCAACGAGGTTGCTGTTTTGAGAAAACATATTGATTACTTGCCCATCGTTCGGGAAGTAAGTTCATCTATTGAGTCGGCATAAGCAACATGGGCGCAGTGGGCGTCCATGAAAGTGTAAGTGGCTCAGTGGGAGTCCATCAAATGCGTAAGTGGCTGAGTGGCAGTCCAGCATAAGGTCCTAATGCGTCCAGGGTGATGACCAGTGGGGGATTCGTCCATCTACTAGTAGAAAAGGTTACTTATTGGTATCTTTGCCTGATCAGCAAGATATCAAGTTTATGCCAAGGTTTTCTCCTTTCCAAATTCATTGGATATTACAACTCTGTTTATAATTTTCATAACAGAGGTTTTTAAGGAGTGTATGAAATGGATATATATAGGTATATATATATATATATATATATATATATATATATATATATATATCGGGACTTAATGAAGTATCTCGTAACTTCATTCTTTATAATGATATTTCAAAGATTGAATCTATTCAAATCTTATCTTGTGGTCTCATCTATGTGATGAACTTTTGAAACTAATTATATCTTGAACGGTGGTAGTTCAAGTAGTATTTGGGGAAAAGATATAAGTATATTGGAGTATCCTGTAACTTCATCTTTTTAACTTATATCTGGTTAATGATTATCTTATGCATGACAAAGATTTTCAGAAAAACGTTGAGACAAGGTTAGATATATGAGATCACCTTGCAACGATATTTTTATACAGTTATAACTGGAACTCTGTGTATATTATGCATGGAAGAGGACTTCCAAGATTTTGAAAAGTATATGTACATATACTGAATATTTTGCGACTTGGTCGCGTTATGATATCAACTTGGTTCATTTCTTCTTGACCAAGACTTTCATGAGTACTATGAGAATGCTCATATATTGTTGATTATTATACATATTATTTTGGTGGGCTTGTTGCTCACCCTTGCTTTCTTCTTTCATCACACAACAACAGATAGTAAAGATGAACAGGACCAAGCTCCCAATTCGCAAGCGGTTAGGAAATGTTCCGCAGTTTTCTGGAGGCGTTGATGCCACAGTAGCTGAGGTAGGAATTACCAATAGGCTAGGTTTTCAACTTTTGATGCATCAGACGTATGTATCTATATGAATTGTAATAATGGCAAGGAAATGTAAATTTATTCAGAAACCCTTTTGAGGTGTAATGGCTTATAATTGTGGAATAAAATTACTTGGATTATTTTTGGATATTCATCTCTGAGACTATAACTTGTGGTGTGTGTGTTTATTGTGGGGTCACAGTACAGAGTAGTTGATTGTTTATTAAGATGGGGTGTTGTTAAGGGTAATGGAACTCGTGACAACCCGAATCCCCGACCCCGGATTTGGGGGTGTTACAGTTTTCAACTGTTAATCTACCAGAATTATGTATATTATGAATTGTAATAATGGAAAAGAATATGTAAATTTATTCAGAAACCCTTTTGAGGTGTAATGACTTATAATTGTGGAATAAAATGACTTGTGTTATTTTTGGTATTCATCTCTGAGACTATAACTTGTGGTGTGTGTGTTTATTGTGGGGTCACAGTACGCAGTAGTTGGTTGTTTATTAGGATTGGGTGTTATTAAGGGAAATGAAACTCGTGACAACCCGTATCCCCGACCTCGGATTTGGGGGTGTTACAGGCTGCCACATTCCTTTTGCATACAATCAACGCATGTGACTGTCAAGTCACTATCAACTGCTCTTTTTGAATTTAAACATCCGTTGAAGCTATGTATGATCATCTGTTGATATTTTGGATGATCATCCGTTGAAGCTTTATAGAACATCCGTTGAAGCTTTATCTGAGCATCCATTGAAGCTTTGTGAAGCATCCGTTGAGACTATCTTTTAGCCAGTTAACTCCATTTCACTTACACAAGATTTCAAGGCATCATCTATTTACAATTGGCCAACCTATCATGTATATGAACCTAGTAGTCAACATGACTTAAACATTTCTCACTAATTTAGTTCACTAAGCTTATACAAGTATGCAGAAATATGTACTGTCCTTATTTTACATAAGCTACTGTTTCAACGGATAGTGAAGTAATCATCCGTTGAAAGCTACAAAATCACTATGTTAAATCTGCTAAGGTATTTTGTTCAACTTATCATCAAGTTCACAATATATTCCTAATAATCTCCCCCAATTTATGTCTACTGGAATTGTAGCCATAAATTAAGAGAAACTTGATGATAACAAAACTCCCTAAAAATACAGAATGAAAAGTAGTAGATAAAACTGATAAGTGCTACAAAATTGACTGAAAATTGAATAAAGCAAAGTGTACAAAGAATTCTCACAATCAATTTTCAAGGTGCTCTTCTAGTCTGAGCAGATAAATCTATCTCCTTGATTGTCTGGATTTCTTCCCAAGCCTCCTGTTGTTCTCCTCTATTTTATTCTGAAGTTGTCTGTGGAATTCAAGTTCATCAGCTTCTGAGAGATCTAGCATTTTTTGCATTTCCAGTAGAGTCTCATTGCTATAGATACTCAACTGGTCCTCCAATCTGAAAAATCTTATAACTCCCTTTTCATCCCTGAATTCCATCAGCCAATAAGGCCTCAAATGCACTTTCTTTCCTGTGAAGGGAATTGTTAGAGTTTTTGGAATTGCATCCTTGGCTTTATTACTCCTTAGCTCTTCTATCCTCTTTAAAACCAGTTTCCTTACAGTTACATGGAACCCAAAGTTCTTCTTGAAGGATGAAAAGACTTTGATCAGTATATATTGGCTTTCTTGAAGAATCCTGTGAAGTGGCCATGTCATCTCTTTCCCTCCCTTGTATTTAATTACCAGTCTTTCAGGAAGATGTCTGTGAACATCAATTCCTCTTACTTCTTCCAGTTCATCTAGGTAGAGATTCAAGTCTGAAAATTCCTTAATATCACAGATATACATAAGATTTCCCTTGTTGACTGTGGGTTGAGATTTGGTTAGGGTCTTGGATCTAAGAGACACAGGCTTCACTTTCTTGATTGCTCTAGTCTTTATTTTCTTTGGCTTATTGAAGATTGAAAAGTTTAGTTCAGGAATTGGCAAACTATCCCAGTCTACTGGCTCATCCTTAGGAATTATGGGTTCACCATGAATGTTCCTAGTTGGATCCACCACCTTGAATTCTTCAAATACCACTGAGGGTTTTGATGTCTGAGTTGAAGTTGTAGGCTTTTTGGGAATGTAGTCTTCCATTTCCTCATCACTAAAGTCTAATTTTCTTTTGGAGGGGAGCTTGTATCTAAATCTTCTTTTCTGTTGTGGTTCATGTTGCATTTTCTGATCTTGAGGTTCAGCAATCTCAAATGGTTGTACAGAAATCTCAGTTGCAGTCTTCACAGCTTGAAGTTTGGCTAAGATAACAACTTGCTCCTTCTTTTGTTTGAGCTTCTTAGCATCTAAGGCAACTTGCTTCTTTTCTTGCCTGATTCTTTCCTTCTCTTCCTTTTTTGCTTCCACAAACACAGGGTGTCCAGCCACCACACAAATTTCCTTACCATTTTTGTAAATCTTGGCAAATATTCTTTTAAGTGCTGAATCAGTAGGATCTTTGAAAAATGCAATTGACCTAGCCAACAGCTTCTTCTCATCTGGCCTAGGTGTCTCATACACAATATCCGTAGGATTCTTTTCTGAAAACTTAGAGTAGTTTCTTTTAGGCTTCATGATAAGATTTGCCTTTGGAGATTTTACACAAGAAGTTTGGCCCTTTTCAAGATAATTCATACTTATATCATTCACAGAAATCTTCTTGGCTTGAGAGTGATGAATGAAGATTTTGTCTGATTTCTGAATTAGCCCAAACTTGTGTTGAATTTCTGCATCTATCTTTCTCCATTTATCATCTAGTTCCTTCTCCACAGCTGCAACATCAAGCATCTTAGGAATTGACTTTGACTCAAGCTTAGCAACTGCTATTTGGATCAGATCAATGTTGTCCAATACTGGTGGCTTTGGCAGAGTAATTTCTGGAACAATTACTTGGCTGATTTGTACATTTACCACTTTCTCCCCCTCACTAGATGGCTCTGCTTGACTGACTAGAGATAATGATTTCTCCCCCTTTTTGTTATCATCAAGTAGAGTGGAGGAAGAAGACGGTGCAACCACTAGCTTTTACAACAGTTGAGTTTGTTATGCTTGATGTAGATGTATAGCTGTGAGAGAAGCTTCCATATCAGTCATCCTTTTGTCCAAGGAGTCTATTTTTGTTGCAAGATCAGAGTTTTTCCTCAACTGTCTCTTGATGTCAAACATTGTTGCATTTGGAAGTTTAGCATCTAATCTTTCAGAGATATCCTTCTTTATTTGATCAATTTCAGTTTTGATAGAAGTGACATCCTGATTGTGTTGAAAGCCTTGGATTTGATGCATTTGTAGAGAATTGAGATGTACCTGTAAGAGCATCCTGGTGCCAGCATCTGTTAAAGATTGAAGATCATTATGTGTCTCCTAGATTTGATGAATTAGAGTGGTCTTAAAATGTTGAAGATCACATTCCTTGGAGAATGCCCAAGATGGCAGACCAGATCTAGAGTTGGTGCCTGCTCCTCCTCCTACATCCATGGTCTCTTCACTATCATCACCATCATCTCTAACAAGATCTACAGATTCACCATTTCCATAGTCTATATCATCATCAGCTTTAGGTGGCATGGCTTTGATGGCATCCTTAGCTCTTTTCATGGATTGAGTGGAGTGCACCAAATTAAGCATTTTTTCAGCCTCCTCATTGCCCTGTACAGCTAGAGTTTGATAAGCTGTAACAGGATGAGTAAATGTCTCAGCATCTAGGGAAATAGAATCTATGACAACTTGATATTATTGATGAAATAGTCTTTTCCTTTATGCATCACTAACATTCATTGACTCGCTAGCAATGGTGTCCATCCTTATCTCTCCAATACCTGCATTTCTCTCATAATCTCTCTGTTTTTGCATCAAGGGCTCCCCTGGCTTCCCACCCTCACACCCTCACCTTCACCATCTAAGGTGAGACTTCTCTCACTCACTTTTGCCAGACCTGAAGAAATGGTCTGCATTGGTTCACTCAAATTCTCTCATTTTTCCTGGGAGCAACCCAACTTCTCACTCATTTCACTCCCTGCTCTCAATCCTAAGAGTGATTGAGCTACTACTAAGTCATCTGCACTTGTGACAATTGTTGGGATTTGAAGTTGTGTAGTGACTGTCAACGGATGAGGAATATCCGTCGAAGTAGTAGTTTGAAGCGTCAACAGATGACTGCTATTAGGCACATCCGTTGAAGGACAATCACTTGTCAATGGATGATTAATATCCGTCGAGATAGAAGAAATGAATGAGTTTGGAGTGGAGACTATTGTAGATTCTGTGCAGATTGAAATTTTGGCACAGATGTCTAAATAGATACAGAAAGAATTGGCAAGTGAGCCAACAAATCATCTAAAAGATGATGCTCACTTGCTTGGATTTTTGGCTTCTCCAACAGAGTTAAAGATGGAGAATTTGGAAGTGATGTATGGATCATATCTACATCCAGTGAGTGTGTAGGTAAATTTGGTGTTTGAGGTGCTTCTATCACTAAAGATTTTGGCTGCGACTCCACATTTATTAGAGCCACATCAATCTGACTTTGAGAAGGTGCAGTGACTGGGTCTTTAGCACCAGTTTGCACTGTGTGTTTTCCCTGTGCATCCCCAAGGGTTATTGATTTTTTCTTTCTAGCATAAGTTTGGGGTGAGCTAGTGTCCCTTACCCTCTTGGCCTGTGCTCTTGGCTGAGAGCTTTGTTCAATAGTCACATCCTTTTGGGAGGATGCAACTAGTGATGAGCTTAAGTCCTTTTTAAGCACTGCGGTTTGTTGAGAAACTGCAGTGTGGTTAGGCTGGGAAACACTCACCTCTCCAAACTTATCCTTAGGGCTTCTTTGATTTTCACCCTGTCCCTCACCTTGCTTACCCTCATTCACACTTCCCTCTTTGTGTTTAGTAGATTTTGCAACTGGTTTCTTTTGAGAGAAACCAGAGGGGGCTTTCTTAGCTTTGGATTTTGAAATTATTGGATTAGTGGCTTGGGTAGCCATCTGTTTGGTCACATTCACAGATGCCATTGCCACTGTTGAAGGCAAAGAAATTGGTGGTTGAGAAGTAGCAGAAGGGACAGAAACATTTACCTCACTTACCTGAGGCATCTCCATGATAGGCATGTACACAAATGCAACTTCCTTGTGATGATTAGCCATGTTCAAGTCAACAATAATTTTCCTCTCTTGGACCCAAAAATCTAACTTGTTTGTTGGGTTCTCAATAATGAGGTTCTCAGAAATAAAATTAGCTAGCATCATTAAAAATCTAGCATAATATATGTTCTTAGACCTCTTCTTAATATCTCCTAATTTACTCCCTATCTCAAATAAGACAGAAGTGCTAAAATTAAAGTACTTATCACTGAGAAGCATATAAAGCATGTGCACAAGTGAATAAGTAACAGCATCAAAATTACTAATTTTACTAGAAAATACTTTAATGAATGAATCACATAGAAAACTCCATTCTTTTCTAAGACCCATTCTCCTAACATCACCTAACTTAGTGGAGTCTAAAGCATAGCCCTTGGAAACTAGCATGTTACTCACATCAGTGTCAGTGTGTGGAGCAAGTGTATCACTGAGAAGCATATCATTGAGAAGTGCTAAAATTAAAGTACTTATCACTGAGAAGCATATAAAGCATGTGCACAAGTGAATAAGTAACAACATCAAAATTACTAATTTTACTAGAAAATAATTTAATGAATGAATCACACAGAAAACTCCATTATTTTCTAAGACCCATTCTCCTAACATCACCTAACTTAGTGGAGTCTAAAGCATAGCCCTTGGAAACTAGCATGTTACTCACGTTTGTGTCAGTGTGTGGAGCAAGTGTATTATTTTCAGGTAATTTAGAGCACTTCTCAATTACATCACAGTTGACACAGTGTTCATTACCTTTGAGAGTGAAGGTAATTGTTTTGTCATTGGAGCTGAACACTGCAGTAGTCCAGATTTCCTCAACAACTTCACAGTAGATAGTTGGAGACTCAAGCATGGCATAATTCAATTCACAATTTAGCATGAAGTCCACCATCTTGTGATAATCTTCAGATGCTGGAATCTGCTTGTTCACCAAGGCTACAAAGTTGTTCTTTTAGTAGATAAAGCCAGTTGAGGACATGAGTTTGACTATGGGTGCCATTTCTGTGATTGAGATTAGTTACAGAGAGAGTATTTGCTTTGGAGAAGAAAAAAGTTAGAGAAATTAATTTGAGAACGATAAAAGAAATGAATTAGAATGAATTTTGCTTTTATACTTTCTCAGAAATAAACTGTCAAAAGTAATAAAGTAAAATAAAGTACCCAATCAAAATAGCCCAAAATAGCCGTTTAAAAATATAAAGCTGTTAAAATTCTAAGATTATTCGTTGAAATATATATACAGGCTGTAAGTAATTTTGATGGATAATATTCAGAATCAACGGTTAAGATTGAGACACTTCGACGGATAATGATAGGATACCCAGAGTAATAACTGATACTTCAACGGATGTTGAGTTTCAACGGATATTCATTTTCGACGGATAATGAACGTCGATCAAGATACAAATTCTGACTTAATCAAAATTTTATCAAGAAAAGGAATATCAATTTTAACTCTGGCTACATTACAACTTGCAAAATTATCAAATATGATTTAAGAGTAATTAAGCATACCTAATTCACCTACCAACCTTGAAAAAGTGGATTCATCAAGTGGCTTGGTAAAGATATCTGCAAGTTGCTTCTCACTTGGAACAAAATGAAGTTCCACAGTACCATTCATCACATTCTCTCTAATGAAGTGGTATTTATATCTATGTGCTTTGTTCTTGAATGCTGCACTGGATTTTCAGTGATGGCAATTGCATTTGTGTTATCACAGAAAATGGGGATTCTGTCCACTTGTAGACCATAGTCCAACAATTGGTTTTTCATCCACAAAATTTGTGCACAGCAACTACCAACAACAATATATTCAGCTTCAGCTGTAGAAGTAGAAACTGAATTTTGCTTTTTACTGAACCAGGACACAAGCTTGTTCCCTAGAAATTGACAGGTTCCTGTTGTACTTTTTCTGTCTATTTTACAACCTGCATAATCTGCATCTGAATAACCAGTTAGATAAAAACCGGAATCTCTAGGGTACCAAATGCCAAGTTTTGGTGTTCCCTTGAGATATCTGAAAATTCTCTTTATAGCTACTAAGTGAGATTCTCTAGGATCAGCCTGAAATCTAGCATAAAGACAAGTAGCAAACATTATATCTGGCCTACTAGCTGTTAAGTACAGAAGTGAGCCAACCATGCCTCTATAACTTGAAATATCCATAGACTTTTCAGTAGTGTCTAACTCAAGCTTAGTTGCAGTGGTCATGGGAGTTTTTACAGATGTGCAATCCATTAGATCAAACTTCTTTAAAAGATCATAAATATATTTAGTTTGACTAATGAATATTTCATCACTAACTTGCTTAACTTGTAAACCAAGAAACTAAGTTAGTTCTCCCATCAAGCTCATTTCATACTTACTTTGCATTAATTTGGCAAACTTTTTGCAAAGTTTTTCATCTGTAGAGCCAAATATAATATCATCTACATAAATTTGAACAAGTATACTAGAACCATTAACATTTCTGAAGAATAGAGTTTCATCAACAGTACCTCTTGTGAAGTGATTTTCCAAAAGAAACTTTGATAAAGTGTCATACCAGGCTCTAGGTGCTTGCTTCAGTCCATAAAGTGCTTTCAAAAGATAGTAGACATATTCTGGAAAATTTGGATCTTCAAAACCAGGGGGTTGACTAACATAGACTTCCTCCTCCAAATCTCCATTCAGAAAGGCACTTTAGACATCCATTTGATAGACCTTGAAATTGGCATGGGCTGCATAGGCTAAGAAAATTTTGATGGCTTCAAGTCTTGCAACAGGAGCAAAAGTTTCATTAAAATCTATTCCTTCTTGTTGACCTTAGCAACCAGTCTAGCTATTTTCCTGACTACTATGCCATTTTCATCCATCTTGTTTCTGAATACCCACTTGGTGTCAATTGGATTCTTTCCTTTAGGTTTGGGTACCAGTTTCCATACCTTGTTCCTTTCAAATTGGTTTAGCTCCTCCTGCATAGCTAAAAGCCAATCAGGATCCAACAAAGCTTCTTCTACCTACTTTGGTTCTTCCTTAGAAAAGAAGCTGTTATACAGACATTCTTCTTGAGTTACTCTCCTTGTTTGAACTCTAGAAGATGCATCACCAATGATGAGCTCAAAAGGGTGATCTTCAGTCCATTTTCTTTGTTGAGGTAGATTAGCTCTAGATGAAGAGGCCTCATTGTTTCCTTGATGATTAGTAGAGTTTTGATGATCAGTAACTCCCCCTGTGTTTATGGATCTTTGAATTGAGGAAGAGGTTTGTTCTGATTGTGATCTTACTTGACTCCCAAATCTCATAGAAGGATCAACGGATGTTGATCTTTCCCTATCGACGGATGATGTTCTTTGCCTGTCGACAGATGATGTAGATTGTCTTTCAATGGATGATGCACTTGGTCTTTCGACGGATGTTGAATTATGTGCTTCAGTAGTTGTAGACTTTTCTGCATTGTCCTTGGTCATTGGTTCTTGATCACTGTCATCATCACTGTCATCACTAAACATCTCCACATTATCAAACATGAGGCTTTCATGGTAATCTACATCTTGTAGACCTTCAATCTTTTTTATCATCAAACACAATATGTACTGATTCCATAACAATATTGGTTCTTATATTGTAGACTCTATATGCTTTACCCTCTGCATATCCAACAAAAACTCTTCCATCTGCTTTAGCATCAAACTTTCCATGTTAATCAGTTTGATTTCTTAATATATAACATTTGCAGCCAAAGACATGAAGAAAATTTAGAGTTGGCTTCCTGTTCTTGAACAATTGGTAGGGTGTCATGCATTTTGCTTGATTAAACAAAGAGATATTCTGAGTGTAGCAGGCAGTGTTCACAACTTCAACCCAAAAATATATTGGTAACTTTGATTCTTCAAGCATTGTTCTTGAAGCTTCAATAAGAGATCTGTTTTTCCTTTCCATTACTTCATTTTGTTGTGGAGTTCTTGCTGCAGAAAACTCATGCATAATCCCATTCTCTTCACAAAATGATCTCATCACAAAATTCTTGAACTCAGTTCCATTGTCACTCCTGATTCTTCTTACATGAAAATCAGGAAGATTGTTGACTTGCCTTATGTGATTGATGATGATTTCACTAGCTTCATCTTTAGATTTTAGGAAATATGTCCAAGAGAACTTTGAGAAATCATCCACAATTACTAGGCAAAATCTTTTCCTTGAGATGGACAACACATTGACTGGTCCAAACAAATCCATGTGAAGCAATTGTAAAGGTTCTTCAATTATTGAATCAAGCTTCTTTCTGAATGATGCTTTGATCTGCTTTCCTTTTTGGCAGGAATCATACAATCCATCCTTTGTAAAATCCACTTGAGGAATACCTCTAACCAGTTCTTTCTTGACAAGCTCATTCATGGTCTTGAAGTTTAGATGGGACAGCTTCTTATGCCATAGCCAACTTTCATCTTGACTTGCCTTACTGAGAAGACAAGTGACTGATTCTGTATTTGATGAGTTGAAGTCATCTAAGTACACATTCCCTTTTCTCACACCAGTAAGAACCACTTTGTTGTTTTTCTTGTTTGTCACAACACAGGCTTCTGAATTGAAGGTTACTGAATTGCCATTATCACATAGCTGGCTGATACTCAACAAATTGTGCTTGAGACCATCCACTAGAGCAACCTCTTCAATGATGACATTGTCTTTTGAAATCAAGCCATATCCCACAGTATAACCCTTGTTGTCATCTCCGAAAGTAATACTTGGGTCAGCTCTCTCCTTAAACTCAGTGAGCAGGGTAGAATCTCCAGTCATGTGCCTTGAGCAACCACTATCCAGATACCAAAGATTTTTTTTATTACCCTGCATACATCAGAATCAAATCAAGTTGATTTTGGTACCCAAGTTTCCTTGGGTCCTGCCTTGTTAGCTTTCTTCTTTAGTTTCTTAGGTTTGATCTCATTTGACTGGGGAAATTCTGATTCATCCTTAGTCATCTGAGTTGAACCTTTGAAATCAGTCATTAAAACAAAATTTTCATGCACATTTTGATTAACAGGAAAGGGCATGCTAATTACAAACATGTTATTCCAGTAAGGCATGCTAAATTACATTTGAGGCATACTAAATGCAACATAATAAGGATTAGGTGCAAATGGTATATTAGCAAATTGTGCATTCATATTTTGAGTAGACATAACATTCAATGACATGGTAGGCATAGCAGTCATGTTGGGAAAAGAGGGAGGTGCAGACATGGGAGTAGGCATGGAAAGTTTGCAATTAACAGACAAGTGATTAACACTACCACACTTGACACAGATTTTTCTTGGTGCATATTTATCAGGTGTGTAGTTGTTATGTTTGTTGATTACTACTTTCCCATTTCTATTGTTTTTCTTTTTAGCTTCTGTTTTAACCTCAATCTTTTCTAATCTGTCATTCAATTGCTTGATAGACAGATGACCCACATTAACTTTCTTTTCCTTCCTCACTTGACTAGATTCCCCTGGAACAAAGTTTTTAGAAACTGATCCATATTTCTCATTCAGCTTAGCTAGCTTAGCTTTGCTAACTGGCTTTTTCTCAGTCGACGGATGTGGTTCCTTGTCTTTCAACGGATAATCCCTTTTATTGCTCGACGGATAATTTTCATCATCCATTGACAGTCCTTCAACCAAATTGGACTCAAGCTTCTCTTTACTCTTCTTCCAGGCTGCATCACAAAAGGACTCAATACCTTGAACCTTAGTGATTTGAGCATGAACATCTCTTGATGATTTCCATGCCATAATCACCTCTTATTCTCATTCAAGCTACTTCTTTAAAATCTCTTCTTTATTCAAGGACTCAATTAATTCATCCTTAGCAATTTTTCACTCAATTCTCAATTTTTCAAATTCAATAAACTGAGACTCTAGCACATTATTCCTCTCACTTTAAAAAAAATTGTTTTCTTTAATTTTAGCATTTTCTTTAGTGAGGGACTTAAGTGTAACACGCAAATGATATAATTCAGTTGACATGTCATTGATTGCATCATTACACTCAACTTTAGATAAATGTGCTAGGTTAGTGGTGATTACCTGATTACTTGAAGAACTTATTTATGTGTCATCAGAGTTGGCCATCAGGGCTAGGTTGACATAGCTTACTTCCTCATCTTCATCCAATCCATCAGTTGCCCAGTCATTTTCTTGTGTAATAAAGGCCCTTTCCTTTTGCTTGAGCAACTCAAAATATTTCTGTTTATAATCAACAGGCTCAAACTTCTTCTTGTTAGAATCAGACTTTCTACATTCACTTGTAAAATTCCCTACCAAGCCACATTTGAAACATTTGGATTTGGATTTATCCACCATGTTTCTACTTGGCTTGGTTGCTCCAAAATTCTTTTTGAATTTGAGCTTGACAAATCTTCAGGATAGGAATGCTAGATGTTCATCAATATCATCCATGTCATCTTGGATCACATGATCTTCATTTTCAGCTACCAGTCCTTTACCCTTGCCTTCACAGACCTTTTTTGTAGACTCAACGACTTCTACCTTCATCTCCTTCTCTTTTTCTAACTCAGCAATGAGTGCCATGGACCCTCCTTTCTTCCTTCCTTTCTCCATCCTCTCATCTTGCTCTATTTCAAGCTCATAAGTTTTTAGGATGCTATACAGTCTCTTCAAGGTGAACTCCTTGTAATCCTGAGAATTTCTCAATGAGACTGTCATTGGCTTCCACTCTTTTGGAAGAGATATAAGGAACTTGAGGTTAGAGTCTTTTGTTTGATAGACTCTTCCATGCAACTTTAGAGCATTTAGTATCTTTTGAAATCTACTAAAAATATCAGTGAGAGACTCACTTTCTTCACAGTGGAAATGCTCACATTGTTGAATCAGTAGCTACATCTTGTTCTCCCTTACTTGCTCAGTACCATCACAAATAATCTAGATTGTGTCCCAAACTTCTTTGGCTGTTTTGAAGTTAATGATGTTATCAAACATATCACCATCAACTCCATTGAACAATATATTCATGGCCTTCTTATCTTTCCTGACTTGCTCAATATCAAGGTCTAACCATTCATGCCTTGGTTTTGGAACAAATGGCTCATTACCAGTTGTAGCTCTCATTTGTACATGAGGACCTCTTTATATGCAATCCACATAGGCCTCCTCTTGGGAAAGAAGATGTAGGTGCATCTTCATCTTCCAGTGATGATAATTATCTTTGTCCAGAAAAGGAATTTTAACTCCAACATCCTTCTTGTTCATCTTGCTGTTTGTTGTGATCTTTACACTCTTTGTACTTCAAGAGCTTGCTCTGATACCAATTGTTATTCCCTAACAATACAACAAGAATTACAGAAGGGGGGGTTGAATGTAATTCTGGCTACTTTTTGAGATTTATAAAAATGTTCTAACTGAATATATATTAGTGTTTGATTTGCAAAGTGCGGAATGAAAGAATTATATAAATCAAAGCACAAAGTTATAAAAACACACGCTTTTAAAACTTTCTGGTGGATTGAAAGTATCCACCAGAGATATATATATCGAATGAGAACCCTGTGAAGCTTGAATAGCTCACAGCTGCTTACAAGTAGAACAAACAAACTACAGAGAAATTCTTGATAAGTACAACTTTTTCTATCTCTCTTCTAAAATGTGTTTGCTTAGTTCAATGTTCTACTAGCTACACTTGGTTTATATATCACCAAGTTTAAATGACAATAAGACAAGATAATAAAACAAACATATCTAGTCTAACTCCATGCTACTTCACTACTCTATTCCAGTATCTTTAAGTATCTTCACAATTTGAATGGAAATAGTAATGCTTCTTTGTTCTCATAATCCTGCTTAACAGGCTGCCACATTCCTTTTGCATACAATCAACGCATGTGACTGTCAAGTCACTATCAACTGCTCTTTTTGAATTTAAACATCCGTTGAAGCTATGTATAATCATCCGTTGATACTCTGGATGATCATCCGTTGAAGCTTTATAGAACATCCGTTAAAACTTTATCTGAGCATCCATTGAAGCTTTGTGAAGAATCCGTTGAGACTATCTTTTAGCCAGTTAACTCCATTTCACTTACATAAGATTTCAAGGCATCATCTATTTACAATTGGCCAACCTATCTTGTATATCAACCTAGTAGTCAACATGACTTAAACATTTCTCACTAATTTAGTTTTCTAAGCTTATACAAGTATGTAGAAATATGCTACTGTCCTTATTTTACATAAGCTACTCTTTCAACGGATAGTGAAGTAATCATCCGTTGAAAGCTACAAAATCACTATATTAAATCTACTAAGGTGTTTTGTTCAACTTATCATTAAGTTCATAATATATTCCTAACAGTGTTAACTAAGGACCAGTTTAGATACTTCATGACCTTTATAGATGATAGTAGCAGATTTTGTTATGTTTATTTACTGAGACATAAGGATGAAGCACTTAGTAAATTCATTATATATAAAAATGAAGTAGAAAAACATACTAGTAAGGTACTTAAATGATTGATATCTGATAGAGCTGGTAAGTATACGAGTAACGAATTTAATGAATTTTGCACAAATGATGGTATAGTGCATGAAGTTACTTCACCATACACACTTGAGTCTAATGAGGTCGCTGAGCGAAAGAACATAACATTTAAAGATATGATTATTAGTATGCTTATTAACTATGGGTTGCCTAAATACATGTAAGGAGAGGCTCCAAATACGGCGTGCCATATTCTGAATAGAGTCCCTCTGAAACACATGGATAAGACACCCTTGGAGTTATGGAAAGGCACGATGATTAGTCTTAAGTATCTTCGTGTGTGGGGGTGCCTTGCTAAGCTGCTTGTCCCTGAACACAAGAGAAAGAAACTAGGTTCAAAAACTATTGATTGTATCTTTTTGGGCTATCATGATACCACTACAGCTATGAGGTTTTCAGTATTAAAATCTGACATAGATGGTATAGCGGCAAACACGATAGTTGGATTTCGTGATGCTACATTCTTTAAGGATATCTTCCCTTTGAAGACTGGTATACCTGAAGAGACTTCTGAGGAAGATTCTACTCACGCATCGAGTTATATTCCTGATCATGTGGAAAAGATGACAAATATGGGGGCGGAACCTAGTAGGAGGAGAAGTAAATGTACAAATGTGGTTAAGGATTTTGGAGGTGATTTTATCACTTACAATATCGAGGACGGACCTTTAACTTTCCAACAAGTAATGGATTCTTTGGATTGTAGGCATTGGAAGGGTGCTGTGAAGAGTGAAATTGACTCTATTATTTCTAATGGAACATGGGAGTTGGTTGATCTCCCTCTTGGGTATTCTACTATCGGGTGCAAGTGGGTCTTTAAAAGGAAGTTGAACCCTGACGGCTCAATAGATAAGTACAAAGCTAGACTGGTATCTAAGGGTTTTAAGCCAAAGGAATTGATTACTTTGATACATACTCTCCGGTTGCAAGGATGGTAACAATCCGAATGCTTGTAGCATTGGCTTCCGTCCATGGTCTTATCATCCATTAGATGGATGTAAAGACAACTTTTCTTCATGGTGAACTTGAAAAAGAGATTTATATAGATCAGCCTGAGGGATTTGTTGCATCTAGAAATGAAAGGAAATTATGTAAGTTGATCAAGTCCATTTATGGCTTGAAACAAGCTCCCGGGGATTGGCATAAAAAGTTTGATGAAACTGTATTGCCTTTCAGTTATATGATTAATGAAAGTGACAAGTGTGTCTGCACCAAAGTTAAAGGTAGTGAGTGTGTTATCTTGTGCCTATATGTGGATGACATTTTATTGTTTAGAACTAATATTGAGATTATTAACGAGACAAAAGCTAAGAAGTCTGGTTTTAATGGAGTGACTGGATATGTGTTCACCTTGGCAGGTGGAGCAATATCCTGGAAGTCAAGTAGACAGACTATAGTGACTCGGTCTACATTTAAGGCTGAGTTGTGTGTATTTGATGCCATGGGGACAGAGGTCGAATGGTTACACGGACTTATGTCTGCGATACCTGTAGTAAGCATATTGCTTCCTGCTATTGCTATTCATTGTGATAGTCGAACAACTATTGACAAGATTAGCAGTAAAAAGCATAATACTAAAAAAAACACATCCAAGTTAAACTCAAGTCTATAAGGGGTTTAGACTCTGTTAGGTAATGAATACAACACAGAGGGGGTGAATGTGTTTTATACAATTTTAAAGACTTTTTGATTTTCTCAAGCTTGGTGAACAAGGCAGATAAGAAATGTAACTTGTAAAGATTATATGTTTTGATAAGAATAATAAAACATGCACAGGAACACACTATCTTTCAAAACTCACTTAATTTTATATTAAAATCAAGTATGTGTTTTGCTATAAATTTCTGGGTTCTTGTTATGTTAAGAACTCAGCTTCTCTCTTGAGAGTTACTAGACTTTTCAGATCTATTTGTTACAACTAAAACAAAGCATCCAGTGTTTATTTTATAGATCAGTAACCACTGGTTTTTACACAGCATGCAATAGCATAAACTAAACCCTACTTTTAGATAACTAAATTTTTCTATTTCTGGCTTAGTCTATCTTTGCAAATTATGCATGCCTGTGACTTTACTTTGTCAGTTAATCTCGGCCTTTGATCTTGAACTCTTCAAGATGATTTTCTAGACTTTTCAAATCATTGATTGATTTGTTTGTTGATTGATAATCTTGGATATTTAACTGGTCTGCACTTTGTACTTTGAGATTAACTCGAGATCTCCAGTTTGGTATATAGAGAACTAGACATCTCGATAAGTATAATGACTTATCAAGATCTCTTATTACTCTATGGTTTGTTATGACTTATCGAAGTCTCTGACTTCTCAAATGATCTTGACTTATCGAGATCTCTTAGTTCTCGAGTGTAATCTTGACTTATCGAGATCTCTGAGTTCTCGAATAAACTTGACTTATCGAGGTCTCCATTTATTTGCATGTAGAATCAGCTTATCGATATCTCTGAGTTTTCTAGTGATATTTTGACGTGTCATTATCTCAGAGTTCTCTAGTAAAGAAATGACTTATCGATATCTCCCATCTTCATGTCTTCAATTTGGCTTATCGATTTCTCTAAGACTTCTCTATAAGTTTTTTTTCTTGACTTCTCGATAAGTCATTCTGCAGTTCTCGAATGACTTCTCTATAACATTTAATCTGTGACTTGTAGATTTCTTGGCTTATAATGTTTTTCCCAAAACAAATTTATTCAACTCCAAGCTTCTTCACATTTTCTCCGAGGCATGATCATCATGATCTTCTTCCAGAGTTTATTCTTAGGCTTGAGACTGTTTACATAAAAATACTCCAGTCTAATCTAATTACATTTTTACATACTTAAGTGATATAATAAAAAATGCAAACTTAGAATATTATACAACTTACTTAGGGTTGTCAATTTGACTTAGTCTTGTTATAGTACAGGCATGTCTTGCACAATCTCCCCCAATTTGTGAGAAAATTGCTTATCACAAATTCATGCATGTTAACAAGACTAACCCCAAGCTACAATGAAAAATTAGACTTTACATATAAGTTGACACAAACATAACATTTATGCATTAGGTGATTTCTTGAGTTCATCAGAAACATACATTAGACAAATATCTCATCTCCTATTTCTTCTATAATGAGGTCCTTTAGTTGTACAAGTATTTCAAGTTTCTCTATGATTGGTGTTCCTCTTAAAGCTTCAACAAGTTTGAGTTTATCATGTATTGAATAACTACTCAGTAACTCAATCCTAAATCTTGAAACTGTGCCAGCTTTTACATTTAGAAATCTTCCATCCTCGGTAACTCTACTCATTCCTTTTGCCTTGAGGTCTTCAGATTTTTGAATGTACATTTCTATCTCCTCATCATACTTTCTCTTCCTCTCCTCACTTTCAGCGTTTTTCCTTGCTCTTCTTTCTTCCCTTTCTACTAACCATTCAGCCAAAATAAATCTCCATGCCTTAGTTGCAGTATTCGTATCCTTCAGCAAGCTTATCACTCTTTTGATCTCTATGGGTGAAAATGTATCCATTAAATTGCTCTCTTCTTTCTCCTTCTCTCTTCTCCTCTCTTCTTGTCATCTCCCCTTTTCTCCTCCTGCTTCTTATCTTTGCTGCCAGCTGCTCCAGAGGATTGACTTGGATTTGAGCCAGAAGGAGGTTGATCATTTGACTTCTGCTCATCATCATCCTTGTCATCCTTTAAGTTATAATATGTGGTAGGCAACACGGTCTCTACATTCTAAAGATATCTCCCCAAGATCCTGATCATTTCCTCACCGTCAAATTTCTTGTTTATCTTGGTCTTTAGATCAGTCTCAGGGGTCATTATCAGTCTCAAGTTGTTTCTTACACAATGCTTTGGAACTGTGAAGAATTTGCATTTCCTGGTTTGTGAATAGATGTAGGCAATCCCCTTACTTGGATAGAGATAGGCTTCTAGAAAAGCAACTATCTGTGCATTTTTGAGTTCCTTTAGCAGTTGTTTGTCCTCTGGAATTACTATATGCACTTTGTCAATTACCACATCCAGCTCAGAAGCTCTCAATTTTTGAAAATAAGAGAGAGACGCCTGGAGACATCTGTCCAGTCCATAGTCATTTACAATAACACCTATCCTCTTTTCCAGAAAGTTGTCAACCATGAAAGGCACCACTCTAACAAAGTTTAAGTTGTTGGCCAAAGCTCTCTTGTATGTGATGTAATTGTTGTGAAGAAACACCCTCAAGACTGTCAGAAGTTCATTGAATTCTTGATCTTGACAAGGTCCTTTTGCAGCTTTTAGAAGTCTTTCTTTTCCAACATCATGAGAGATTTGAGCTTTTGAAGAACTTTGACCATGCTGAGTTGTTGAGATCAATTCCTTTGACTTACCAGCATTTTTGGATTTTTGAATCCTAGCTTCTATCTCCCCTTTAGTCTTGGAAACAGGCATGATGAGGGGAGTTGGTAATTCTGGCCTCACAGACTCTGGAAGTGCAGGCAAATAAATATTTAGCTTGCCCATGAAGGCTCCCAAAGCAACAGAATTTTGCATTTGGAGATGCTTGTGAGAATCCACCAGGGTTTTTATGTCTGTCTGTTGACTTTGCACCAAAGTTGTGAGAGCTTGTACTTGTGCACTTAGTGAATCATTAGAAGATTGGAGAGAAGACACTTGTTGTTGAAGTTCCTGAACTTGCAAGTGAGATGTGTATGAAGTAGAGACCCCAAAAGTATCCTGCACAACCTTCTTAATTTCTTCCATGAGCAAGGCTGAAGGAGTGTATCTGCTAGAGTGCATTTGATCCAGCTTCAGTCTTGAATCATTGGAGTTTGTGATGTGATTTTGAACTTGGTCATGCAGGGCTCTAATTGAAGTTCTCATGTTCTTGATACTTGTTTCCACTCCACTCAGATCATACCTTGACATCAGATCAGCAAAGGTTGTGAATTTGTTTTTAATATCAGTTTGGGAAGGGATGATTTGATCCATCTTTTCCCTCACCATCTTCATTATTTTGTCTTGATGTCCAGTCAATGTAATTTGAAGTGCTTTTCCAAAGTTGTAGAAAGCCTTGATTTGAGCCTTGTATACATCATTAATGGCATTATACACTTCCTGAGGAGTTAGAGATCTAGCATTGCTTCCCAGAATAGTGATATACTCCTCCCTGAACTTAGCTAGCACAACATCCATTTTAATAAAAAATTATAGATCTAGCCAAGCATCATAGTTTGCATCCTGACCAGCTTCATCAATAATCTTGGCTTGATTGGCTTCAACATCTGTCTGGTAGGTAAGCATGATAGCTTGATAGTCCTGATTTGACATATTGGATGTGAGCAGCTATTGAGAAATTTGTGCAATGCCTCCAAGCTCGTCAACTACAAGGTCTTCAATGGTTGGAGGTAGATTTGCAGTTTCTTGGAGCCACTGAGAGATGAGGTGAGGTTCTTGTGGTTGAGAGGTGGAAGGTTGGTTAGATGGGTGAGAAGGGGATATGACGGAATCACCCGTGACAGGAGTCACAGTTTTACTCACAGATTGCTCTATGGTTATGACAAGTTGTTGTTCTCCACTTGTGGTGGGAACCTCCAGTTGAATTGGAGGGCATTTGACTGGGTTACTGTCATGTGCACCAGTCTCAAATCCTTGTGCTTCTTGCAAAACACTGTCACATGAATGTGATGATCTTGCCTCTCCTAAAACAGGGTTATTGGCAATTGTACTCCCAGCTTCAATTGTTAATGCAATTTCAGCCAGGGTTTTGAGGGGAGTTGTTACTGAAACAGGAACCTCCAATTGAATTAGAGAGGATTTAGATAGCTCCCCCTCATGAGTACTACCCTCAAACCTAACAACATATGAAGGTTGTTTTGCACATGAAGGTGCATTTGAGATCACCATGGGGTCTTCAGTAAAAACTGATGAATCCCCCATGTTTGTGATGGTGTCATGAAGGTCTACCCCGGCTAGTAGCCTCTCACCATCTAAATTTGGTGTCTGAGTGGTGAGCAAGGTTTCTTGAACCATGTCACTTGAGTGAATTTGCACTTGAGGATTGGATTCAAGTGCAGTGTATGAAGAAGAAATTTAAGAGATTAAGAGTTGTTGTTCAGTAGTGAATATTGGCATCTCCCCCTGAAATTTAATGTGCTCTCATGGTGTGTGCCATCCTTGTTTCTCCTTTCATACACTTGAATTTTGTCAAGTGCAGGTACAGACTCTGTACAAGGTGCATTTGGGAGAATACTCTCTTCAATAGAGACACCATGTTGAGAGGATGCCCCTAGAATCTTTTCAAGTTCCTTGTTTATAACTACATCCTTTTGAGAGATTACAGAGGTGCCTTGAGTGGTCAACTCAGTTTTCTTTTGCTTCTTTGTCCTTTTGACCAAAGGTGACTCGGGTTGTGTTTGTTCCTCACCACTCTCATTCAATATAGTAAGGGTTACCTCATTTCTCTTATTTTTACTCACTTCACCCTTTTGAGAGGATGAAGTGGTTGGTTTCCTAGCAACTATTGGTTTTTAAAAAGTAGGCTCAACATGGGAAGGTCCATGTGGGTGTGCCTGTGTTTGTGCTTCCACAGACTCATGAACCATTGTTGCATTGGTTGAACTTCATTGGTTCTCATGTCAGGCATAGGGTAAGGATAGGTTTTAAATCTTTCAATCATGAAAGGTGTTAACCTAAGACCCACATGTACCTTATTCTTAGTAGTAAGTGATCCAAATAAGATTTTGGACACTTGCTTACAGTTGCCTATTAATGACCTATCTACACCTTCAAGCATATGTATGTCATTCACTTTATGATTTAAAGCGGACATAATGAATCTAGGAAGGAAAATTTCTTTACCTCTTGAAGTTAATGACATGATGAGCTTGGTGCTGAATTCCTCCAGAATGTAGTGTCCTACATTAATCTGTTTGTTGTGAGCCATTGAGTAGACCAGCTTTTGAACAACACTAGAAATGTTGTCAAATCCTGATTTCCTGCACATGAAAACTCTTATCACATAATCAAACAGAAAGGACCACTCCCTCCTTAGATTTTTCTTATTCAAGCTAGCTAAGTTGATCTTCTCAGAGTAGTTGATAAAATCCAATAATTCATACAGCTCCTCCTGAGTTGGAATCCCTACTAGCTTGTTAGTTGGAATGTTCAAGGCCATGTTCATATCAGCTTCAGTTATCTCAACATGTTGTCCTTTGATTTGACAGTTAACCACTATAGTTGAAGATTAATCTTCATGCACAACTGTCCTAGCTACAGCTGTGTTCCAGAAATCCCCCAATACATCCAGATAGAAAACTGGGTTAGCTGTAAGAGCTCCAACAAGGTAAGTTTCAGATAAGAACTTGACAAAGCTTTTGAAAGCTTCAGGAGCTTGATTGGCATCTAAGAATGCAAGGAAGTTGGTCTCCTTTGGGACGAAGGGTACAATAATGTTTGATGCCATTGTTGTGTATGTAAAGATTAATAGGTAAAAAGAAATTAGAGAAAAAGGATTTGAAACGAGAGAGAAATTGGTTTGGAATTGAAAAATCTAGGTCACTTAGAGTTCTCGAAGGCGTAAGTATGTGTATGTCAAGATGTCTGAATATTTATAGTAAAAGCAAATGACTTATTGAGAACTCAAAAATAGACGTTTGGAATTTGTCTATCGAGAAGTCATTTTGACAAGAGAATTACATATCGAGAAGTCATTTTAATTTACTCTTATAGAGAACTAATACTGACTTGTCGAGATGTCAAATAAATACTCAGTTTGTCCAAAATGGACTGAGTTGATTCCAATTTTTATTTGAATTAATCCAAATAAAATCAGAATAATTTTTCCAAAAGTATTTTGCTAAAATAATTAATTGGATTAAATTATTTCAATTCTGAGTTATCTATAAGTCTAAAATTATACTTGTAGAGAACTTTGTGAGTTAACACTAATAGAGAACTCTACAATGATTTATCGATAAGTCATAATAAATCTTATCGAGAAGTCACTCGAGAAGTCTTAAAATGGCTTGTCGATAAGTCAATTAGACTTATCTAGAACTCAGTTCTCTAAACACTTTTGATTACTTTGATTCTTCCTTGTGCTAATTTTACATATTGAAAATGCATATCAACATTTAGACGGTTTACTTAGAATTGAAAAATTCCAAGCTAATTTGAATTTTGAAAAATAAATATGCAGAGATTTCTGAAATATTTATAATTCATATTTCAGTTAATTTCCAATTAATCAAATGAATTTTAATTTACTAGAAATTAATCTGCTGCAAAACATTAGCTCAGTTCTTGCCTTAGGATGAAGAATTAAGCATTCCAAATTTATCCTACAAGTCTAGTGAAAGTTGCTTTCATGTTTAGTAAAAATGTCAGCTAATTGTTTTTCTGTTGGAACAAAAATAAGCTCAATGGTACCATTTGTAGCATGTTCTCTAATAAAATGGTACATTACATCAATGTGCTTTGTTACAGAATAATTAGCTAGATTAGCCATAATAGATATAGCACTAGTATTGTCATACATAATTGGAATTTTGTGTAACACTAGGCCATAGTCCATTAGCTGATTTCTAATTCAAAGCACATGAGCACAACAACTTCCAGCAGCTATGTATTCAGCCTCAGCTGTGGAAGTTGACACAGATTGTTGTTTCTTGCTATACCAGGATACAAGTCTTTGTCCAAGAAACTGACAGCTTCCACTTGTACTCTTTCTGTCAACCCTGCATCCAGCAAAATCTACATCTGTATTCAACAGCTTCAAAACCAGTTCCCTTAGGATACCATAATCCCAAGTTTGGAGTCCCCTTCAAGTATCTGAAAATTCTCTTCACAACCATCAAATGTGATTCTTTTGGATTTGCTTGAAATCTTGCAACAGACATGTTGTAAATTTGATGTCTGGTCTACTTGCAGTTAAGTAAAGCAATGATCCAATCATTCCTTTATAGCTTGAAATATCTACACTCTTGCCCTTTTTATCTTCATCTAACTTTGTTGTTGTAGACATAGGTGTAGATGCAGGTGAACAATCAACCATGCCAAACTTTTTCAATAAATCTTTGACATACTTAGTTTGGCTGATGAAGATTCCATCACTTCTTTAACTGACTTGAAGTCCAAGAAAGTAACTTAATTCCCCTATCATACTCATTTCATATTCACTCTTGTTAGGTCACACAACACTGTAGAAGGGGGTTGAATACAGTGTTTATACAATCAAATTGATTTAACACAAGTATGTAACAAAGATCAAGTATATTGAATAAACTCTGTTACAATAAGAACTGTTGATCTCTCTCAGTGATGAACAATATCACTAAGAGCTGCTAGGTCACAATGTATAATCTTCTCAATAATAAGAACACATATAGTGTAAACCCTAAGCTGTGTTCATATACTACACAGTTACAAGATATATTCTAATTGATATGGAATATAATTCTGTCTCCTAAAATATATCAATCAGATATCTTCTACAAGTCTTCCAGTCTTCTAACTCCTTTCATGCATATCTTCTATTATTTTAGTTCAGATCTTCTTTCCTGTAAATCAGCCGCATTCCTCATCTAAAAGCCTTCCCGCACTTAAGTTCTGATATGACCTTAAGTTCTAATATTAAGTTCTGACTTCCAGTAAGTCATGATTTCAGTAAGTCCTAATTTTTCATGTTGTTAAGTTATGAAAAACTAAACACAAATCATATTAGACATGACATCTCAAATATATCTAACAATCTCCCCCAACTTGTAAATTATGCAAAATATACAAGTTAATAGATTTGATGATGTCAAAAATACTTAAGTACAAATGCAATAAGAGTTTAACTAGATAACTAACTACAACTTACAGTCCTTGTAGCTTTTACCAATCTCACTGAGTCAATTTGAATCCAAAGTGATTCTTGACAAAGCTTGATATCAGCTTTTCTTCTTTATTCCTCAGGACTTGAGATAGTGTAATCTTGACTTGTTTCATCTCTTCATTCTGACTTCCAATCTGATAGATTGTAGTCCTTAAAGTAGAGATATGGTTTCTTTTTAAACCATCATCCAGTCTTATTACCTTAGGATCAGAAGAATCTTCATTATAGCACAGACATTTCTCATTCAGTATCACTTCAAACATAGCAGAATCCTTCTTCATTGGAATCTCACTTCCATCATTTTCAACAATATTAGGAATGAATTCTGTAACTCTTGAACCAGAAATTCTTGCTTTATCTCTGATGGTCTTCAATATGAAATTTGACCATCTCCTGGTAATATTAGACTTTACCTCTAAAAGGTAATGAAAGAATTGAAGTTCTTTCAGTAATTTATTTAGCACATCTGATTCTGACATTTGACATGTCCTTACATCTTCTAGAAAAAGAATCAGATTTTCCTTGACATTGTGCTTGTCATGAACATCCAGTACCACTTGAACAGAGATAACCTTATCAAGGTGTTTTTGTGTAACATCTTCAAGAGGTATGTCAGTCAGTAGAAATGGATCTCTAGTAGCATTTTCAACTCCTGTCTTGATCTTAGCTTCATCAGAACCTAGTTCAGCCCTGTCTCTTGGTTCTCTAGCATTTAACCCAATAGTCATGAAAGTAGAAAGCAATTGGCTTTTCTTTGGATCTGATGGTTTGACATTCTTCCACAAAAGTTTCTTTTTATCAGCTACTTCCATCTTGTCTAAATCAACTTGAGCACTATCAGAGATTGATGTCTTGATGACTTTATCAGAACTTGTTGTTTCTGTTGTAGCTTGCAGTTCTTCACTCTTAACAACTTGAGCCTTGTCAGAGATTGTCTTTGATTCTTCAGAAATCTTCCTTCTTTTCATAGTTTGAACATCTTCATCTTCAGCAAGAATATCATCAGTAACCTGAACTAGTTTGCACACAGGTTTTATCAGGATTTGAGGAATTTTCATCTCCTGTGGCTTTACTGGTTCATCAGCTTTTCCCTTTCCTTTATCTTTAGGATCAATCTGTGATCTTGTCATGGACTTTGAAGCCTCAGAATTTGACTTCTCTTTGATCACAATGCCTTTCTCTTTAGGCCTTGGAGGTTTCTTTGCAACAGAAGCTTTTGACTGTAGATTTGTCTTTTCAGCTTTAAATTTAGCTTCCTCCTCCTTGAATGCTTCCAAATCCATTCCAGGACTATGTTTCAGAAATAATCTTCTAGCAATTTCCTCATCAAGTGTCTGAATCTTGGGATCCTTGTAGTAGACTGTAGTCTGCTTCCCCTTGAGCTTCAGAGTTTGCATGAACTTTTGAGAGTCTTGACTTCCACCTTGTACCAGAACATCAGGCTTTGTCATCAGACTTTGCTCATCAGAACTTGATATCAGATTTTGAGTATCAGTACTTGCTATCAGATTTTGAGTTTGAGCAGCTTCAGAACTTATCTTCTTTTGATTAGAAGATTTGCTAACATCAGCATTTAGCTTCACTTTGCTACTTTGCCCTTTACTTGAACTTGACCTCTACCCTTGCAAGGGTTTCCCTGGTCATCAGCTTCATCATCTTTCCTCTTCAGTACTTGATCATTAGAACATTTGTACTTAACTACCTTCTCCCCCTTTTTGGCATCATCGGGTAGTAGGAGAGAGAGAAGAAGTTATACTGAAGATTGAATCTCATTCAACTGAATTTGCTGAGAAGCTTGATTTTGCAGAACCTCAGTAATTTGGGCCTGTTGCTTCTCTTGAGCTTTTTCAATTTCTTCAACTTTCTCAAGTGTAGCTCAGGATATGTCGATTCAAATTCAACATTTGTTTGTCAAATCATCACAAATTATTAGTAACCACAATTTTAATCAAAACATTCATCAAGAAATACAGTTCAAGTAGATGAAGTAAAGATTAACAGGCTTCAAACAATATTAGTGGGTGAGAGAAAATAGAGAGATAAGAGAATGAGAGATGTAGGTAAAAGATTGTAAAATCTTTTAACTTTCTTATTTATACAACCCACGTGAAATATGGCAGACAGTTTACACCAGGCAACATGTGAACAGTCAATAGTTAAAGGAGGAGTTAATGGGCACCGGAAGTAAGTAATAGTTACTGTGCACATGCAGTTTTTCAAGATAAACACGTTTACCACTAACCCAAATGATTATGACTGTTTTTATCTCACCTAATTATATTTTGATTAAATATGACCGTTACAGAATTTTCCACAAATAAGTCAAGTAAAAATAATGTCACGTAAGCATCAGAGTTTGCATCAGGATTTAATATCAGAACTTGACTATTATCAGATTTTAACAGTCATCAGACCATGGCTTCTACACTCCAAAAGTGAATGTCTGTTTCTATGATTCTTCATACAAATACTGACTTGTTTTCTTCAGAGTTTAATCATCAGAACTTGTCCTCAGAATTTATGCAAATAATACTTAACTGTTTGTCAAAAACAACTTAATCACCACACTAATTTTCATCATTCATATGGAGTGAGAGTGTGTGTATTTAGCAAAATATTAGATAAAGATTAAAGTGTAACACCCTCCAAATCCGGGGTATAGATTTGGGGCATTACTAATAATAACTACTCACTAATCTTGCACAAGCGGAATATAAATGAAATAGTTACCCCGAACTGCTACTACTCAGGATCTTTTAAGGTTAAGATTTGAAAACAAGAACAACATATTAACTTTATTACAAACCAAATAAAACAATCTGTCTCAAGAACTCTCTTTATTACAAAACTTTATTCTATCTACATGCTCACCACACAACTTTTATTCAAACCATAATAGTCCTTATCCTGTTACACCTGATTTGATAACTCAAAGCTCTCTTCAGGGATAGGGATGAACACCCTTGGTATAAGAGGGTCCAGCTGCTTGACTCGCTTCTTGACTATGCGGGTTCTGATGGGTTTCATTCTCTACCTTAACTGTAAGACAATAGGAATAGCAATAAAAGAGGATGAGCTAAAATTGCTCAACAAGCCTACAACAATATATATAGTATAAAGAGAAAAATAAGTGAATCCATAAGCTGTTGGTTTGGACAACCATCTGTATATGAATAGAATAATAATTTTGCCAATACTGGCGAGTGTCAAATGAACAAGACTGGAAACAAGAACCAACATATGCACTATAACCCATTAATCAGTCAGGATACAGTGCGAATCTATACCCAACTGTATAGATCCAACCAACATAAGGAGTACTCAGGCAACTATGGCCTATTAATTAAAGGTCTGAGTAAAACCCAGCCTGTATCGTAACCATCCAGTCCGAAGTTTAGCATCCGGAACAATCGGAATGCTTTTGATGTATCCCAACATCAGGATATATCATAATATATGTAACAAGGATAAAAATATTGGAATATGAATAGAGGATTCAATAACTTGGGAGAAATCAAGAATCGAAATAAAATAGAAACAAGAATCAATAGATATTTATCAGTGCATATGAACAAGAATTATCAAAGTGTAATTGATATGTAAAATAGGGTATAATTCATTATTCTGAATTTAGAATAGGGGAAAAACTTGCCTTGCTCGTACTTAACCTGATTCAACTCACCGCATTCTGTCCCTAGCTTACTCTGCCTTGCTAACACTGAACCAATCATGGAAAAATAGTTGTTTAGATAACTTACTATATACGTGTATCTTGAATTGATATCACGTAACCTTATTAGTCTACCCATGCGTTTCTATCTGACTCGCATATATACACATATATTGATATAGCACATAGGTTCACATAATCACGTAAAGCACATAGCACATAAAGCACATAATCAATTTTAGACTCATAATTATTTTTAGAATCAATTCTAGACTCATTCCTGCATTACTAGTCTTATCTGATTTTATTATAATTTTTCGGGATTTATTCGACTCAATTATACCCCTATTAGGGCCTACGAACTATTAATTATCCCCAAACCACTCTCTTTCGGAAGACATTATAACTTACAACTATTTTTATTGGATTCGTCTCATTTTTCTGAGTCTAGGGGTCTTCGTTTCGCTCAAATCGGACTAATGGTTTAATTATTATGAATTAAACAAGATTTAATTAATTAATAATTAATTATAAATAATTAATTATAAGTAAATAATCCTTAATTATATTTTAAAATAATTAATTAATAATTATTGTATTTAAAAATAATTAATCCCTAATTATTAGGAGTTATTACTATTTATTACAAATTATTATTACTTATTCGATTAGATCGATTATTTACAAATAATCAATCGATTTAATTAACTGATACACTATTAATCGAATAACTACTAATTACTCGAATTATAATCTACTCAACAATTAACTACTCGTATAAATACGAGTTACTCGCAATCCTCACATAATTATCGAACCATTACATTATTATTATTGTAACTTATACGATTCGTTAATTAATTATCGATATTTAATGATACAATACAAATAATTATTACGACATTCCTCGAATAACTATCGCTCGAATAATAATTCTCATTATCGAATCACTACTCGTATGAATACGAGTTACTCATAATATTAACTAATTATCGGATTATTAATCGTATTATTTAATCCTTATTTATTAATTAATTACCTAATTATTAATTAATTACCCAATTATTAATTAATTAGATAATTAATAAATAATTAGATAAATAATTAAATAATTAATTAAATAAATAAATTCGAATTTATAATTAAATAAAATAATTTAGAAATTAATAATACTATTTTTTTCAGAATTTAAAACTAATTTTTAATTAATTTTTAGAATTATTAAACACTGATTTTAATAACTAAAATATAAATAAATAATTAATTTAATCAAAAACACAAAAACAGAAACAGGGGTTTGGTTTTTAGTATCAAACCCGGGTCGAAACCGGGTTGGAAACTGGGTCGAACCCGGGTTATCGGGTCACGAAGAACGAACCCAGAATCCGGCCATTACTCCGACGACGGCGGGGATTTTTCCGGCAATTCAACCACGACGAAACTCAGTTTTTTAGGCACGATTCTTCTGCGACTTCCCTCCAGACACCTCCCTGGCAACTCCTCAGCCTTCCTCCTTCCTCGTCGAACACAACCGGAGACGAAGAACAGCGACGGCGTTCCCGCTTTTCCGGCGACCTTGAAATCAACACGAAACTCAGCGAACCCGGTACCATTCGACGGGAAAAACGACGATCTAAACGTCTATACCAACCAAATCATCTAACAATCAACTAATCAAGCAACCCGAATTCAAGAATTAAAACCGAAAATATGAATTAAAAATCAACACAACAATCAACGAAAATAATTACATGAACAGAAAGTACGGATCACAAGCTTCAAAACGAGTACTCACATGACTGATTTGGACTCCGGAATCACGATCAAAATCGACTTTGATTCTCTGCTTGTTCTTCACCAACACAACCCTAATTCCTAATTTTCTGAATTTTCTGATTTTTAATTGTAATTAACTGAATTAATTAATAAAAATTAGACTATTTATATTAGGGAAAATAATACCCCTAAATAAAATTAAAGGGTTAATTACACTCCTAATAAAAATATTTGACCCCAATTTTTATAATTTTTGGGTATTAATAATGAATTTTTAAATATCCAATAAATACAAAATTAATGTCAAAAATTCCCAAAAATTGTGAATATTACAAAAATGCAAAGAAAAATAATGTATGATAATTTCATGATCATATAAAAATAAAAATGTGATTTTTGTGGGGTTTTTGGTACCCAAAGGGGTCCGGAAAAGTCATTTTTCGCGAAAAAGGTAAATTTGTAAAACGTCTAGGGGTTCAGAATAGCGATATAGTATAGGGCATTTTTGGAAAAATAGGGCCAATGATTTTGTTTGAAATACGGGCTTTTAAAACACTGTTTGAGCTGTACGGGTTTTGATATAAACATATATAACTCGCGATAAAACACTTAATAAATATCCAAAACACGTTCAGATCAAAACATACAACACGTAGCATATAACGATTAGGGTTTAAGGACTCAACACAGTTAATCACATAATAATACACATAATTTAACTTTATTATGATATAATACAAGCGTAATTTCTCGGTCGTTACATTCTTTCCCCCTTAACAAGATTCTGTCCTCAGAATGATATTATGAAAATAACTGAGGATACTTTTCTAACATATCACTCTCGAGCTCCCAGGTTGATTCTTCAACCACTGGGTTTCTCCACGAAATTTTTACTAATGATACAGACTTATTCCTTAATACCCTCTCTTGTATATCTAGAATTCTTATCGGCTGCTCTACATATGACAAATCTGCCTGAAGTTCTATTGGCTCATATTCTATTAGATGTCTTGTATCAGGGTTATACTTCTTAAGCATAGATACATGAAATACGTTATGAATATGCTGCATATGGGGTGGTAGAGCTAACTCGTACGCAACATTTCCAACTTTCTTCAAAATTTCAAATGGTCCAATATAACGAGGTTTTAATTTGCCTTTGTTGCCAAATCTGGTTAGTCCCTTCCATGGTGACACCTTTAGCAATACATGTTCCCCTTCCTGATAGTCCACATCCTTTCTGGTTGGATCTGCATATTTACGTTGTTGATTCTACGCTGCTTCGAGTCACTTTCGGATAAGTTCCACTTTCTCCTTGGTCTACTGAATCAGTTCTGGACCTAGAATCTTGCGTTCTCCAATTTCATCCCAACATGTAGGTGATCTGCATTTTCTTCCATATAGAGCTTCATAAGGTGGCATCCCGATACTTGCTTGATAGCTGTTATTGTAAGAAAATTCCACTAGCGGTAAGTGTTCGTCCCAATTGCCTTCAAAATCTATTGCGCATACACGTAACATATCTTCAATTGTTTGAATTGTCCTTTCACTTTGCCCGTCCGTTTGTGGATGATAAGCAGTACTCATGTTCAATTTCGTTCCTAGACATTCTTGGAATTGTCTCCAAAATCTTAAATTAAAACGGGGATCTCGATCCGATACAATCGATACGGGTACTCCATGACGCATTACGATTTCCTTGAGATATAAGTGCACTAACTTGTACAATGAAAATCTTTCGTTGATTGGAAGGAAATGTGCTGACTTCGTCAATTGATCAATGATAATCCAAATTGCATCATAATTTGCTTTCGTCCTTGGAAGTCCCACTACGAAATCCATAGCTAAGTGTTCCCATTTCCATTCTGGAATATCTAGTGGTTGTAGTAATCGGCTCGGGCGTTGATGTTCAGTTTTCACTCTTTGGCACATGTAACACTTACTAACCCATTCCGCTATTTCTTTCTTCATATTTGGCCACCAAAAGTTTTTCTTCAGATCCCTGTACATCTTTGTGCTTCCGGGATGAATAGAATATCTTGAACTATGAGCGTCTTGTAAAATTTCCGCTTTCAATTCCGGTACGTTAGGTATCGAGATTCTCGAAACAACTCGAAAAATTCCTTTGGCATCCTTCTGACTGGTAATCTCTTCTCCTGTTAAATTGTCGATTTCCTGGTTCATTACTTCTTCTTAACATCTTCTTATCTTCTCCAATAATTCTGGCTGAAAAGTCATAGCGTAAATCATTTCAGTAGAGCGTTCTGGAACACCAACTTCAATCTCCAATTTTTCGAATTCTTTGATGAAGTCTTTTGAGGATGTTAACAGGTTTAATCGTTCCTTTCGACTCAACGCATCTGCTACTACATTAGCTTTGCCTGGATGATAATTTATTGAAACGTCGTAATCCTTGATTAGCTCTAGCCAACGTCGCTGTCGCATGTTGAGTTCCTTTTGTGTGAAAATATACTTCAAACTTTTATGATCCGTGTAAATCTCACATCTTTCGCAGTATAGATAGTGTCTCCAAAGCTTCAATGCAAACACAATTGCTGCTAGTTCGAGATCGTGAGTCGGATATTTCTGTTCATGCAGCTTTAATTGTCTAGAAGCATATGCGATCACGTTGCCATGTTGCATCAAAACACATCCAAGTCCTCGATAAGAAGCATCGCTGTATATGACAAAATCTCCTTGATCATCAGGTAAAACAAGCACAGGCGCTGTTACTAGTCGATTTTTCAATTCTTGAAAACTGGCTTCACATTTCTAGTTCCATTCAAACTTTTCATTCTTTTGCGTCAACTTATTCAATGGTGTGGTTATCTTTGCAAAATCTTTAACAAATCTTCTGTAATATCCTGCTAATCCCAAGAAACTTCGAACTTCTGTTGGAGTCTTTGGTCTTTCCCAATTGAGAATAGCTTCAATCTTTGCTGGGTCCACTTGAATTCCTTCAATACTGATGATGTGTCCTAAAAATTGCACTTCCTTTAACCAAAATTCACATTTCGAAAATTTCGCATAAAGTTGTTCCTTTTGTAATATCTCCAATGTCATTCTTAAGTGCGCTGCATGTTCTTCTTCCGTCTTTGAATAAATCAAGATGTCATCAATAAATACAATAATAAACTTATCCAGATACTTTTTGAATACTCGATTCATCAAATCCATAAATGCCGCAGGTGCATTCGTCAGTCCAAAAGCCATCACAAGAAATTCATAGTGTTCGTACCTTGTTCTGAACGCAGTCTTTGGAATATCTTCTGCCTTGATCCTTAACTGATGATAACCTGATCGTAAGTCGATTTTCGAAAACCATGCTGCTCCTTTCAGTTGATCAAATAAGTCATCAATGCGAGGTAAAGGATATTTATTCTTGATAGTTAACTTGTTCAACTCACGATAATCAATACATAGTCGCATGCTACCGTCCTTCTTTTTCACGAACAACACTGGTGCGCCCCATGGGGATACACTTGGTCTTATGATTCCTTCGTCGAGAAGTTCTTGCAACTGCTTTGCTAATTCCTTCATTTCAACAGGTGCCATTCGATATGGAGTTTTCGAAATTGGTTCAGTTCCTGGTGCCAAATCAATAGTGAACTCGATTTCTCGATCCGGTGGAAGTCCTGGAAGTTCATCTGGAAAGACATCGGAAAACTCACAAACTACAGGAATATCTTCAATCTTCAGACTTTCTTTGTTAGTATCCAACACATAGGCTAAATAAGCTTGACATCCTTGACGTAGCAATTGTTTCGTCTGCATTATTGTTAGGAATTTCTGTTTCTGCTTCTCACCTTTGAATATTACCGTTATATTTTCTTCAGTTTGCAATTTCACCTTCTTATTTGCGCAGTCAATCTGAGCATTATTACTAGATAACCAATCCATACCTAAAATAACATCAAACTCTCCTAACCTGAAAGGTATCAAGTCGACTGAAAAATGACACCTCTCTATTTCAATGTCACAATCTGGACATACTCGATCTAGCGTAACATGATCATCATTTGCTAATTTTATAACTAGCACTTCATATAACCACTGAACCTCACAGTCTATCTTAAAGATAAAATCTTCAGAAATAAAAGATCCCGTAGCTCCTGAATCAATCAATACTTGAGCATGTATGAAATTCACAGGAAGCGTACCTGCAACCACATTCGGATTCTGTACTGCTTCTTTCATTGACATGTTGAAAGTCCTTGCCCTGGGCTGATTTTGTGGCGGTAGTGGTGGTGGAGGTAATGCTAAAACCCTTGGAATACTAGCGGCCATCGCAACTCCTCTGCAATCCTTGGCAATATGTCATTTTCTTCCGCACTGGAAACAAGTAACCTCTGCTCTTCCCATCAGACATTCTCCAAAGTAGTGTCCCTTCTGCTTGCACTTGAAACACGTGACATTTGGCTTGTTGCAAATCCCCGTATGCTTTTTACCACATATTCTGCAATCAGGTATAGGCGGTCGGATAAGTCTCTGCTGAATTGGGGCTGGAAGTCGATTTCCCATCCTCTGATTGTTCTGCTCTGGCCTTTTGAAATTCACTTTACCCCGGGCTTGAAATACCGGCCTTTTGTTGAAACGGTTCTGAGAATTTCCTGGTCCTTTCTCTTTATGAGCTGCTTCGCTCTCACCTTCAATAATCATGGCCTTCTGAATAATAGCCGTATAAGTTGTCACTTCAAATACAGCTACCCTGTTACGAATCCATAGCTTCAATCCCTGCTGGAACCTCTTGGCTCACTTTTCATCTGTATCCACTTGCTCAGGAACAAATCTAGCCAATTCAGTGAACTTGTCTCATAATTTGCGACCGATAAATTGTCTTGCTTCAGTTCTAAGAACTTGATCTCCATCTGATTCTTCATGAAATGAGGAAAATATTTTTCCAGGAAAAGATCAGTGAATCTACTCAAGTCACTACATCTTCTCCTTCCAAAGCTTTCTTCGATTCCCACCAGTAATTAGCTTCGCCTTTCAGAAAGTAGCTGGCAAAGTCCGTCTTCTGCTCTTCTTCAACTTTAACCAATGCAAAAGCCTTTTCAATTTCCTTCAACCAAGCTCTCGCCTTGGTAGGATCTGCGGAACCGGCAAATTCTGGAGGCTTTACCGATTGGAATTGCTTGAAAGTAACTACAGGTGCTGCTGGTGGTACTTGATGTTCTGGATGAGCGGTTTGCTGTAGCATTTGTTATTAAAACTGCTGTTGTTACTGCTGCATCTGTTGTTGCATCATCAACATTTGCTGCTGCATGAGATGGAACATCTGATCCATCTGATTATTATCATTCTGACCCTCGGTATTTCCGTTAGATGTGTCGGGTCGCGCCTTTCTTTTGGGTGCCATCTTTCTGATAATAGAACAATGGGTTCTCTTAATAACAATATACTAAATAAGTGTTATGGAATGGAAACAGTCTTTTTAATGTTAAAATAACTTTAAAACAGTTGATATGTGGAAAAGAAAACAATTTATTAAATATCTAAATAAATGAGTAACAATAGTGCAATATTTGAATAAATCTATCTCTCTCTCTCTCTCTCTCTCTTTTTTTAAATAAAAGGTACAATATAATCGTAAATGGAACAATATTTTCAAAATATGCAACGGCAAAACAGTAAAATAAATGTAAATGCTTAAAGGACTGGAAAATAAAAATAACGTGAAAAAGGTTCATCATATATATATATAGGTAGAACACCAGCTGCATGTGTCAATGCTTGATACAAAAGTCTATGATATGTTAGTCGTACTGCTACTACTATCGGTCAAAACTAGTAGTTATCCTCATACAACTAGTCATACAATACTATGCTGCCTCTATCTACAGATATATACAAGATACAATACTCCTCCATCTACTAGATCAAAATCCTGATGGCACGTGGCTTAGCTCCTCCTGTAACGCCTCTAACACTGCCTCTGCACGTCCCATCGCTCTGCGATATGTTACCTCTGTACTAACATCCTGGTGCCTCAAATCAGTGAGCTGCTGAGAACCAGCCCTATGGATCTGGCGTAATCTCTCTCTCAAGATGTAATCGGGTCAAAGTGCTCGAACTGGACCGTCCTCCTGTCTCTCAAATAACCCAAGTATCTCTCGGCACTGGTTCTGCCATCTAATTCTCTCCTCTCTCTCCGCCTGAAAACGCTGGTAAGTCACTGTATGATGCTCACGAAGATCCGTTGTAATAACCCCAATTTTTGGGAAATTTTGAAACCCTTATGAATAGTGTTTTTGCTGAATGAGAAAAATTTTCATGCCACACTATATAGGGGTTCTGATATGGATATTCTGAGATTTTATTAGTACTTTATATGGGATATAAGTGTATGTAAAGATCGTCAGAATCTAAATCCGAACACTTTGATTTTTCCCGAAAATCCAATAGATACGGAAAGAATTGAGTATAAGATAACAGGATAAAAGGATTTAAATTAAAGGATTATAATAGAGGATCATAAAAAGGAATATAATGTATTGAGAAAGGTTAAGGGAACCTAAGTAATAAGATCCCGAGTATGATCCCTCAAACGATAAACGAAAATGAAAGTTAAGCAAACTGTATAACAGATCAGCGGTCATTAGGCAAACAATTAGGAAGTTAATCAAAGGGATTAGAGAGGATGATGTCACCCAACCAATGAGAAGAGGACAAGGAGGGGAGGATGACATCATGAGGATGACACAAGCATGACATGGGAAGGAAGGAGATGTGGTGGCTTTTTAACCACACAAAATCAAGGGCAACTAGGTAATTTACTAAAACAAACACAAAAATCAAACCAACCAAGCCAAGCAAATCATTTTTCATCAAAATCAAAAAGAAACCAAGGCATTGTTCTTCATGCTCTCGGCCAAAACAGAACCAGCACACTAAAACTGCTGTATCTCCTTCATTTCTCACTCCAATATTGTGTTCTATAGCTCATTGGAAAGGTATTGAGATGACCTACAACTCTTGTTCACAAGTCTCGTCCAAATAATCATGGTAAGACCCTCATTTTTACAGTTCTTTAAATCGGACTTTTAGAAACTTCAAAGCCTAACTTTGTATTCTTGATTTCTTTGGAAAGATCAAGCTTGTAGGAGACTCCCTAAGGCTTCCTAGCAACTTAACACCTCCCAAGGAAGGTATAAACTTCAAACCCTAGCCTTTACTTTATTTGTTAGTAAGTTTAATGGTTGGTTTTGTGAAATGAGAAGCATGGATTGTGATTATTAGTAGTTTGGTTTGATTTGGAAGTGTTTTGGTAATTGAAGCTTGATTATAGTTCATAGGTCTTGATTGTGGTTGTTTGAGTTGAAAACCTTGGAGATTATGGACTGATGTGGTATGGTTTCGGTGAAGTTTTGTTGTATTGATGGTTATGAGTTGGTTGGTGGTTAATTGGAGTAGTTTAAACATTGGTAATCACGTAAACATAGCCGTCGTAATGTCCGATTTACTTTAGACTGCTTTTGTTCATAACATTTGGACCCGAGAACTCTCTGCTAGATTATGACCATTTCCATGTCTAGATAGCTCATATTACGAGCTTCGTTTTGATATGTAGTTCGTTCGATTCCGATGCACGGTTTAGGAGAAACGACCGTTTCATGTAACGGCGTTTCTCGAACGAAACATATCCCCTTGCCTTACTTTGAAACATAGGTTAAAGACCAAAAAGGGTTAATTAATGTATGAAACATTTATGGTAAGTGTGTTAGGCAGTTGGTAAGACACTCGCGAAGGAATCGCTTTAAAACTCGTAAAGGTTAAATTATTAAAAATGGCGGAGCCGAGGGTACTCGAGTGACTTAAGAGAGCCAGCGAGCGCAAAACAAACGTTAGAGTCTAAGTTAGTTAAAGTATAGATTTACAAGTAACTTTGGTTTAATTCCAACTTACTTGTTGCTTATAGGTTACCAGACTCGTCCCGAGCCATTCGTAACCCCCAGTCGCTCAGACAAGTTTTCTACCCGTTATACTGTTGTTGTGATGTATATATGTATATGCATTATCTTGTGATAGATGCATGTTGGTTAATTAACAAATTTTGCGATATATTGAAGCATGCTGATATGGTATATATATGCATGTCTGTTTCATATTCTTGCTATATATATCTGTTGGTTCAGTTGATAATACCTATGCTAGAGAATAGCGGTAATTTGCATATACCCTTAGTATAGGGACCCAAAGGTGAAAACATTTTCTAAAACCGGGAGTCGAGGATCCCGAGTAGATTTTATATATATATATTTATATATATATATATGGTTATAGTTTTCAAAACTATTAATCGAATAAGGTTTATTCGATAACTTGATTTTATTAATGAATATTATCTTGAATATTCATTCGAGGACTTATGACTCCTTCATATTATTTATTGAATATTACTTGGATATTCATTTGAGGATGTATGACTCCTTTATTTTATTTAATGAATATTATTTTGAATATTCATTCGAGAGCTTATGACTCAGCTTATTTATTTATTGAATATTATTTCGAATATTCATTCGAGGGCTTATGACTCAGCTTACTTATTTATTGAATATTATTTCGAATATTCATTCGAGGGCTTATGACTCAGCTTATTTTACTTATTGAATATTATTTGAATATTCATTTGAGGATCTATGACTCCGATTATTTGCTGAGATATATTCTTTATTTTATTAAAGAATAAGGTGTCGATAATCAAACTCACTTTTGATTATTCAAATAAATATAGTACTTTCGTATAGGTATATCTTTGGTTATTTAATATTCATTTCAAGTATAAGTTTTAAAACTTCTACTTCAATTATTTTTATAAAGATTATTCTTTATGGAAATATTATTTAAATAATAATATTCAGATATTTTCTAATATATTGGGACTAATTTACCTTGTTAAATCAGCATCACTCCAAACATTCTTAAAAATGTTTTGCGAGTCTTCAAAATGACTTTTAAAAGTTAGAGCGGATCCCAAAACTCATTTTTATATTTAAGATCCTCCTTTCGAAGGGGATTTAAATACTCGCTCAAAACCTGAGGGATCCGGCTCTATGGTGTGTTTTATATTCGCAACAAGGTTGCTGTTTTGTTAAATGAATCGATTACTTACCCAACACTCGGGAAGTAAAATTCTTGGAACAAGTTAATCCATTAACAGGCATCGCCTGGGAAATATCGGTGAGTTCTCCTTTCCAACTAGATATGACTTCTTGGTGGAGCCGTATCAACAAGTTTCTACTTGGGGAAAGGGGGAACGAGCTTTACGTTTCAGAGTCATGGATTTCATCTGAACTAGGAGTGGCATAAGTGGTCGAGTGGCGCCGGCCCAGCCTTATTATATTGGCCCAAATGGCCTGGAAGTTCCGCTAAGGCGGTCCATTCCTTAGGAGTTCAGTGTTCGGTTGACAAGTAAATCCGACAGGTTCTCCTCTACATGTAGAAAATGGTGGGGTTGTACTACTACGACTGATCATCGTAAGTGGTCTTCCTGGCGCGGCAAACTCCCGTAATGAGTTCATCATCCAATTGGATATTTCTGCAACACTACCCAGAGCACTTCGATAGAAAGGCTACGGTTGGGCGATTGTTGAGTGTTGGCAGGGTCAAGTTTTCAAAATGATGTTTGCATCAAATGAAGTATCTCGTAACTTCATTTTATTTTGATGATATTTTAAAGATTTAATCTATTCAAATCTGGTCTTGTAATCTCATCTACGTGATGAACTTTTGAAACTAATTATAACTTGAACGGTGGTAGTTCAAGTAGTATTTGGAAAAGATATAAGTATATTGGAGTATCTTGTAACTTCATCTTTTAAACTTATATCTAGTAAATGATTATCTTATGCATGACAAAGATTTTCAGAAAAACGTTGAGACAAGGTTAGATATATGAGATCACCTTGCAACGATATTTTTATACAGTTATACACTGGAACTCTGTGTATATTATGCATGGAATAGGACTTCCAAGATTTTGAAAAGTATATATGTATATATACTGAATATTTTGCGACTTCATCGCATTAAGATATCAAACTTGGTTCATTTCTTTTGACCAAGACTTTCATGAGTACTATGAGAAGGCTCATATATTGTAAATTATTATAAATATTATTTTGGTGGGCTTGCTGCTCACCCTTGCTTTCTTCTTTCATCACACAACATCAGATAGACAAGATGAACATGACCAAGCTCCCAATTCGCGAGCGGATAGGAAACGTTCTGCAGCTTCCTATAGGCATTGAAGTCGCTGTAACTAAGGTGGGAACTACCAATAGACTAGGCTTCAACTTTTGATGTACCAGATTTATATATACTTATGAATTGTAATACTGGCAAAGAAAATGTAAATTTATTCAGAAAACCTTTTAAGGTGTATTGGCAGATAATTGTGGAATAAAATGACTTGTGATTATTTTTGGATGTTCATCTCTGAGACTATAACGTGTGGTGTGTGTGTTTATTGTGGGGTCACAGTACAGAGTAGTTGATTAATTATTAAGATTGGGTGTTATTAAGGGAAATGGAACTCGTGACAACCCGGATCCCCGACCCCGGATTTGGGGGTGTTACAGAAATGGTATCGGAGCTAAGCGTTATAAACCTCAGAGATGATGTGACGTTAAGATAATAAGTTCACAAAGATAATAAGAACTCTTGCCAAGTTCATAGTCGGGCTACCTAACGTAGTACTGACAGTTAAAACCCTTATGGGAACCCTTATAAATATCGTGATAGGAGCGTAGTTCGTTATCGTATATGGTAGCGGGACTCCGAACCCTGAGGTTGAGGAGCAACAGCGCGATGATGTTTTATTACTAATTGGAGATCGGATTGTGGATCCGATAGAGTGTCCTAATGCAGGACCGGATGATGTTGATATTGAGGATGTAGCGGTTGAGGATGTTGTCCTAGAAGGGATAGTTGTTGAGGAGGATCCCATGGAGGATCCTGACAAGATTGGATAAAGGACCACTGATGAATTGATGACCATGGTTAGGTCGACTACCAGAGGTAGGATTGGCCGGTCACTACCGGAGGTTCGTTCAAGTTTGTAAAGATAGTAACCCCTTTAACGTGGCTTACTCGTAAGACTGAGAAGTTCGAATGGATAGAGAAATGCGAGAACAGCTTTCAAGAACTGAAGCAGAGGTTGGTGATGGCCCCTATGCTGGCATTGCCGGATGGAAAAGGAGATTTTGTGAAGTGTAGTGACGCTTCGCACAAGGGCTTAGGGTGCGTGCTTATGCAGCACGGTAAGGTAATCGCGTATATGTCAAGACAATTAAGGTAATATGAAATTCGATATCCCCGCCCATGAGCTTAGGCTCGTGGCAATAGTTTTACCCTAAAGGTTGGAGGCACTACTTGTATGGAGAGAAGTGCGAGAATTACCTAAGCCATAAGTGCTCTAGTACATTTTCACGTAGAAAGAGCTCAACATATGCCAGAGGAGGCAGTTAGAGCTAATCAAGAATAATGATTGGGAGATTCTTTATCATTCGGGGAAAGCCAATGTGGTGGCTGATGCCCTTAGTAAAAAGGAGAGACTCAAGATGATAATGTCTTTGGGAGAGTTTATAAGAGATTTTGGAAATAGTAGTGAAGGTAACCGGAGCCGGTACCGAAAAGCTGTTTGAGATTGCAATAGAGACTGAATTATTGGAAAAGAGCATACGGTGCCAGAGAAAGATGATAAGGGAATAATGAGGTATTCCTATAGAATTTGGGTTCCGAAAGTTCAAGAGCGTAAGGATGAGAACTTAGATGAGAGCCATAGTTTGAGGAATAAGATTTAGAGCAAACCCTGAACGTGATAGTCAGGGAGGTCGCCATCAAGATAGAAGGAACCCATGACATAATGGAGTGGAAAATGAGGATTTTAAATTAAAAGATGATCCCAATTATGGGGAGTAGGATGAAACATTTCATATTAAGGAAACAGAAAGTCGAGTAAGGAAAGGAGACCCGAGACGGTACTCCTATACGGCAATTCATGGACCTGTCTAGACAGAACTTAGACTATTATCCCCAACCACCACCTTGAGGAAACAATGCGATAGGAAATTCTTTCAGGACCTTTAAGTCTCTAAGCTCTCAGAGTTCCAAGGAACAGGTTGACCTAGTCGAGGCAAGAGCCTGGCTAAAGGAAATAGAGGAATCATTTGAGATTCTGAATGATTGACGAACCACAAAAGACTGTTTTTGTCACTTACCCTCCTAAGAGAGAGACCACCCGCTGGTGAAAGACCAAGAAAGGCACGGAGCCAGAGGTTAGAATAAACTGATTTAAGTTCAGTCAATTGTTTTCGGGAAAGTAATTCCCAAAGATAAGGAGATAGTGTAAAATCTTTGGAGCTAGAACAAAAGTGGATGAGTATGATGAATTATGAATCTAAGTTGTAAAAGTTATCAAGATTCGTTCTAAGGACACGAATCCAGAATGACGGGATGTTTGGAATCAATACTTATGTTGTGTTAGTTCATGAAATAATGATAAGAGAAAGGAAAATAAAAAAGAAACTGAAGTGGAAAGGAATATAAAGGCAATAGAGTTTGAGGTATGATAAGGGAGTTGGGTATGAGGAAACCCTAAAGACTCGTAGCAATAGAAATAGAAAAGTATGTAATCGTCAGGATGAGGGTGATTCACCATGAGTTAAATTGATGGTGGAACGCATAAGAGATACATATATTTTATTCCCTGTAAGTTGGGAGGATCCGAGGAAACCTTGAGATAGTTCGAAGGATGAAAAATAAAATGCGGATAGACTGAGGAGACAAGGGAGTAAGAAATTAGGAAAAATTGAATGAAGGAAGTGACCTTCAAGAATGTGAAGTGTAAGACCGGTGGCTTATTACCCAGAAAGGGAAACACCAGGTATTAAAGATATCCCAGCATTGAGGTGACTGTTGAGATAAACAACAAAAGTAAATGAGGAATTATTAAGAAGAAGTTCACGTTGAACATGACCAATATCTTCCAGAACGTCCTTGTTATCGTTACCAAATTAGGCAAGACAAGCAGATAACCGTTGTTATCTTTTGGAGGCCATATTGATTGACCCCATTTTGAATGCAAATGTTATTGTGAAATTAGACATGTACTATCGAGGTGGGAATGATTGAATAAGACACCCTTATCAGGGATATATGACTTGATTTATCCATGGAAGGATGCATGTACCTTTTTAAAGGTGGAATTAAGGATAGAACATCGGTAACTTAAAACGAATCCTAGGGGAATGCCTAAAGGTTGGCATTTCACCCTTAATAGGGATAGTATGAGTTTTGACAGTATGAATTGGAAAGGATTAAGGTAATAATAACCTTTAAGTATCAGTGGAGATTTTTTTTTTCAGAAACATATAGATAATGGTTCTAGTATTAGTAAATGGTATTTTGATATGCCCTGTATCTAGGGAATACAGGAGGAACGATTGAAGGATAACCTTAGAGGTTTTACAAGGAGAAAGGAAATATTCGAAATTCTCAAGAATAAAAATGTTGATAAAGGAACTATGACATAATTATAATGATGCCAAGTGGGGCACGTGTTAAACCACAAGAAAGTATGGATCGAACCAGTAATGGTCGAAATTGTTCAGGGCAATCAGGACTTAAGATAAAAGATGTTCTAATTATGATTGAGAGTCAGTCATGACAGTGATTAACCTCTAAAGACTGAGGCAATAACTTATAGAAAAATGGTAATTTTTTTTTACTCATCAGATTTTAAGGAAAGCATCTTCACGCAAGCAGTGATGGGAAATGAGGTAGAAAATTTGTGAAAGAGGTTAAGATGACATTGACTGTAAGAAAATTCTACTATCAGGAAAGGCCAAAAAGGTGGCCGACACTTTAAAGGTAAGAGGATAATTATAGGCGCTTATGCCAAAAGAATACAGTGATGATGGTTAAAGCTGTGAAGGTTGTATTATGGTTTGGAAGATTGACATTCCTTCTGATGACTGTGCAATACCCAACCGTAATAGTAGTTGGTAAAGGTTTAATTCGTGTAATCGCCATGAGCGGGCTATCTATCTTAGAAGGTCCTATCTTAAGAATAATCCAGGACCATGTTTCAAAAAGGACTAAATGAACCTTTGAGTTAAGTCTTCTATTAAAGGCATATGATTAAGAATGGTATTAACCTACTATCATTGCTTTGATTGAAACTCTTCTGCAATTTTATCTGCTTCATGTCATGTATGTATGTCAGGATCAGGAGTGTTCTTCATGAATCATGAATAGTGATTATGTTACCTCCTTAGAAGGATTTGATACGAGATGTATGGACTCTGTATGGTTAGCTATTAAGATTTCATGGAACGTGAATGATGACAGTAGGTCAGTGGTGGGCCATAGTAATGTAGCAATGATTCTGCGAATAATGAGCTGATTACAACCGTGAGAGTTGTATTGGAATGGATGTTGAGATTGAGTACCACTAATCGGGTCGTGGTAGTGTATAAGTTATCATTGATAGACTAATTAAGTAGAGTATCTACCTATTGAATATTTATTTCCTTCTTATCAATAGAGAGTCGTATTATTATACGAGGAAAGGTTGCGGTACAAGCATAGAATTCTAGTAACGATGGTGTCTAGAATGAGATCCCAGATTCGATTTTCGATGTCGAGGGAGTTTCAAAGGTGATTGTGTATAAGCTCGAGGAAGAGCATGGGTCCATAGAATGATGGACAGAATAGCAAAAATGTTTAGGCATGTGAAATACGATGCTATAATACTTGATGTTGATATAAATACATATATGTTTTGTTCTCCTATCACAAACCTCTATAGTTCAGAGGTAGATTCCAAGCCAGATATTTTATGGCAATATTTTTTTTACATATATACAATTCTCTTCAGTTCGTTCTTTTCTCTTCTTTTTATTTCAAGTAAGCTGAGAAGAACAACCCTTCCAGAAGGGGAGGTATTGCCGAATGACTATCTATCTGTGTGATAGAAGCCGAGTAGGATACCAGCTATTGTTTAATTGATTGTCAAGTACTAAAGGCTGGCCACCTTCTGTACTAACTATGCAATATAACAAGTGTTCATGATCATAGTGATCTCTCAACAAATTCCTTTACTCCAATATGATTGATCAAACTTTGGGAAATAGAAACAGCTGAAAAAGGAGTAATAAAGTTGTGGTAGTATTCGGAATGGAAACACATTCGTGATACTAAGGTTGACGTGGTTATTAAAAGGTTATAGAACGCTAACGAGCAAAAGTATAACTAGTATAATATTAGGAACGGAAGATAGTAGCGACTACGAATTGGGAAAAAAGGATGGGTAGTGAGAAGCAAAAGCTCTAATGCTAAAAGCTATAATGAGAGTCTGTGCAATAGACTTGAAAGAAATTGGAATGATCACTTAACACGGGTTGAGTTTTCTTATAATAATAGATCATATGTCAGTATTGAGGTATCGCCTTATGAGATCCTTGAGGGAAGACAATGTCGATCTCCCTTATGTTAGGATGAAGTTGTAGAGCGCAAGATGCTCGGACCCGCAGTAGTCCAAAGGACCAAGGATATGATAGATCTAATCAGAGGACGGCTGGTAGTAGCCCAAGATGGACATGATAAGTATGTTGATTTGACACGAAAGGAAAAAGAGTATGAAATAGGGGACCTAGTGTTGTTATAGGTATTTCCTTGGAAAGGAAGGATGAGGTTCGGAAAGAAATGAAAGCTAAGTCCACGAATTGTTGGACCCTTGGATATATTAAAAAGTATTGGGAGGATAGCATAGGAGCTAGCCCTAACCCCGAACATGTAGCAGGTCGTAACGTGTCTCACGTATCAGTGTTAAGGAAGTGTAATTCAGATGCCAGATAAATAGGGGCATATGAGCGCATAGATATGCAACCCGACGTAACCTATATGGAGCAACCAGGAAGGGTTGTAGAGTGAAAAGGGAACAAGTGCTTAGGAGAAGGGTTATCAAACTATTCAGAGTTTGATGGAAGAACCACAATGTGGGAAAATTTATTTGAGAGTTAGAAAGTGTAATGCTAAGAAAGTATCCCAATTTATTTTCTATCTGATTCCGGGACGGAATCCTTTTAAGGAGGGGAGACTGTAATAACCCCAATTTTTGGGAAATTTTGAAACCCTTATGAATAGTGTTTTTGCTGAATGAGAAAAATTTTCATGCCACACTATGTAGGGGTTCTGATATGGATATTCTGAGATTTTATTAGTACTTTATATGGGATATAAGTGTATGTAAAGATCGTCAGAATCCAAATCCGAACACTTTGATTTTTCCCGAAAATCCAATAGATACGGAAAGAATTGAGTATAAGATAACAGGATAAAAGGATTTAAATTAAAGGATTATAATAGAGGATCATAAAAAGGAATATAATGTATTGAGAAAGGTTAAGGGAACCTAAGTAATAAGATCCCGGGTATGATCCCTCAAACGATAAACGAAAACGAAAGTTAAGCAAACCGTATAACAGATCAGCGGTCATTAGGCAAACAATTAGGAAGTTAATCAAAGGGATTAGAGAGGATGATGTCACCCAACCAATGAGAAGAGGACAAGGAGGGGAGGATGACATCATGAGGATGACACAAGCATGACATGGGAAGGAAGGAGATGTGGTGGCTTTTTAACCACACAAAATCAAGGGCAACTAGGTAATTTACTAAAACAAACACAAAAATCAAACCAACCAAGCCAAGCAAATCATTTTTCATCAAAATCAAAAAGAAACCAAGGCATTGTTCTTCATGCTCTCGGCCAAAACAGAACCAGCACACTAAAACTGCTGTATCTCCTTCATTTCTCACTCAAATATTGTGTTCTATAGCTCATTGGAAAGGTATTGAGATGACCTACAACTCTTGTTCACAAGTCTCGTCCAAATAATTATGGTAAGACCCTCATTTTTACAGTTCTTTAAATCGGACTTTTAGAAACTTCAAAGCCTAACTTTGTATTCTTGATTTCTTTGGAAAGATCAAGCTTGTAGGAGACTCCCTAAGGCTTCCTAGCAACTTAACACCTCCCAAGGAAGGTATAAACTTCAAACCCTAGCCTTTACTTTATTTGTTAGTAAGTTTAATGGTTGGTTTTGTGAAATGAGAAGCATGGATTGTGATTATTAGTAGTTTGGTTTGATTTGGAAGTGTTTTGGTAATTGAAGCTTGATTATAGTTCATAGGTCTTGATTGTGGTTGTTTGAGTTGAAAACCTTGGAGATTATGGACTGATGTGGAATGGTTTCGGTGAAGTTTTGTTGTATTGATGGTTATGAGTTGGTTGGTGGTTAATTGGAGTAGTTTAAACATTGGTAATCACGTAAACATAGCCGTCGTAATGTCCGATTTACTTTAGACTGCTTTTGTTCATAACATTTGGACTCGAGAACTCCCTGCTAGATTATGACCATTGCCATGTCTAGATAGCTCATATTACGAGCTTCGTTTTGATATGTAGTTCGTTCGATTCCGATGCACGGTTTAGGAGAAACGACCGTTTTATGTAACGGCGTTTCTCGAACGAAACATATCCCCTTGCCTTACTTTGAAACATAGGTTAAAGACCAAAAAGGGTTAATTAATGTATGAAACATTTATGGTAAGTGTGTTAGGCAGTTGGTAAGACACTCGCGAAGGAATCGCTTTAAAACTCGTAAAGGTTAAATTATTAAAAATGGCGGAGCCGAGGGTACTCGAGTGACTTAAGAGAGCCAGCGAGCGCAAAACAAACGTTAGAGTCTAAGTTAGTTAAAGTATATATTTATAAGTAACTTTGGTTTAATTCCAACTTACTTGTTGCTTATAGGTTACCAGACTCGTCCCGAGCCATTCGTAACCCCCAGTCGCTCAGGCAAGTTTTCTACCCGTTATACTGTTGTTGTGATGTATATATGTATATGCATTATCTTGTGATAGATGCATGTTGGTTAATTAACAAATTTTGCGATATATTGAAGCATGCTGATATGGTATATATATGCATGTCTGTTTCATATTCTTGCTATATATATCTGTTGGTTCAGTTGATAATACCTATGCTAGAGAATAGCGGTAATTTGCATATACCCTTAGTATAGGGACCCAAAGGTGAAAACATTTTCTAAAACCGGGAGTCGAGGATCCCGAGTAGATTTTATATATATATATATTTATATATATATGGTTATAGTTTTCAAAACTATTAATCGAATAAGGTTTATTCGATAACTTGATTTTATTAATGAATATTATCTTGAATATTCATTCGAGGACTTATGACTCCTTCATATTATTTATTGAATATTACTTGGATATTCATTTGAGGATGTATGACTCCTTTATTTTATTTAATGAATATTATTTCGAATATTCATTCGAGAGCTTATGACTCAGCTTATTTATTTATTGAATATTATTTCGAATATTCATTCGAGGGCTTATGACTCAGCTTACTTATTTATTGAATATTATTTCGAATATTCATTCGAGGGCTTATGACTCAGCTTATTTTACTTATTGAATATTATTTGAATATTCATTTGAGGATCTATGACTCCGATTATTTGCTGAGATATATTTTTTATTTTATTAAAGAATAAGGTGTCGATAATCAAACTCACTTTTGATTATTCAAATAAAGATAGTACTTTCGTATAGGTATATCTTTGGTTATTTAATATTCATTTCAAGTATAAGTTTTAAAACTTCTACTTCAATTATTTTTATAAAGATTATTCTTTATGGAAATATTATTTAAATAATAATATTCAGATATTTTCTAATATATTGGGACTAATTTACCTTGTTAAATCAGCATCACTCCAAACATTCTTAAAAATGTTTTGCGAGTCTTCAAAATGACTTTTAAAAGTTAGAGCGGATCCCAAAACTCATTTTTATATTTAAGATCCTCCTTTCGAAGGGGATTTAAATACTCGCTCAAAACCTGAGGGATCCGGCTCTATGGTGTGTTTTATATTCGCAACAAGGTTGCTGTTTTGTTAAATGAATCGATTACTTACCCAACACTCGGGAAGTAAAATTCTTGGAACAAGTTAATCCATTAACAGGCATCGCCTGGGAAATATCGGTGAGTTCTCCTTTCCAACTAGATATGACTTCTTGGTGGAGCCGTATCAACAAGTTTCTACTTGGGGAAAGGGGGAACGAGCTTTACGTTTCAGAGTCATGGATTTCATCTGAACTAGGAGTGGCGTAAGTGGTCGAGTGGCGCCGGCCCAGCCTTATTATATTGGCCCAAATGGCCTGGAAGTTCCGCTAAGGCGGTCCATTCCTTAGGAGTTCAGTGTTCGGTTGACAAGTAAATCCGACAGGTTCTCCTCTACATGTAGAAAATGGTGGGGTTGCACTACTACGACTGATCATCGTAAGTGGTCTTCCTGGCGCGGCAAACTCCCGTAATGAGTTCATCATCCAATTGGATATTTCTGCAACACTACCCAGAGCACTTCGATAGAAAGGCTACGGTTGGGCGATTATTGAGTGTTGGCAGGGTCAAGTTTTCAAAATGATGTTTGCATCAAATAAAGTATCTCGTAACTTCATTTTATTTTGATGATATTTTAAAGATTTAATCTATTCAAATCTGGTCTTGTAATCTCATCTACGTGATGAACTTTTGAAACTAATTATAACTTGAACGGTGGTAGTTCAAGTAGTATTTGGAAAAGATATAAGTATATTGGAGTATCTTGTAACTTCATCTTTTAAACTTATATCTAGTAAATGATTATCTTATGCATGACAAAAATTTTCAGAAAAACGTTGAGACAAGGTTAGATATATGAGATCACCTTGCAACGATATTTTTATACAGTTATACACTGGAACTCTGTGTATATTATGCATGGAAGAGGACTTCCAAGATTTTGAAAAGTATATATGTATATATACTGAATATTTTGCGACTTCATCGCATTAAGATATCAAACTTGGTTCATTTCTTTTGACCAAGACTTTCATGAGTACTATGAGAAGGCTCATATATTGTAAATTATTATACATATTATTTTGGTGGGCTTGCTGCTCACCCTTGCTTTCTTCTTTCATCACACAACATCAGATAGACAAGATGAACAGGACCAAGCTCCCAATTCGCGAGCGGATAGGAAACGTTCTGCAGCTTCCTATAGGCATTGAAGTCGCTGTAACTAAGGTGGGAACTACCAATAGACTAGGCTTCAACTTTTGATGTACCAGATTTATATATACTTATGAATTGTAATACTGGCAAAGAAAATATAAATTTATTCAGAAAACCTTTTAAGGTGTATTGGCCGATAATTGTGAAATAAAATGACTTGTGATTATTTTTGGATGTTCATCTCTGAGACTATAACGTGTGGTGTGTGTGTTTATTGTGGGGTCACAGTACAGAGTAGTTGATTAATTATTAAGATTGGGTGTTATTAAGGGAAATGGAACTCGTGACAACCCGGATCCCCGACCCCGGATTTGGGGGTGTTACATCCGTGCTAGAACCTCGGGAAGGTAATGGTCCATCTACCACTATCTCATCCATAAACTCTGGCTGAGGAAACTGATAAACACCAGGAACAGGTGCATAAATGGCTAATGGGGCAGGGAATAAGACAGGCTGCTCCATAGGTGCATACACTGGCGGCTCTGCCTCTGGCTCCATCTATGGCATCTCTGGAATCTCAACTGGTGGCATAGGAATCTGAGGCTCCAACTCCTCCCACTGTGGGATATCAATCATATCGGGAATATCAAACATCGGAAACTCCAATGGTGGAAAATCAGGTACCTCGGGCTCAAAATAAGGAATGTAATCAACAAAATCTGGTACCTCGGGTGCAGGTAACTGATCCGGCACTGGTCCCTATGGCAGAGGTGGAGGTGGTGGTAATGGAGGGAACTCCTGGACTGATGTTAGAGGTAATACCGGGTCTGATGATGTACGCTCAGAAGACGATGCTGAGGAAGCCATCTAATATAATAATCATAACACAAGAACAATCAAATCACAATCCTAGAACTCATAACTTCTAATTACATAAACAAACAATCCTAACATTCTTACTTCTATCTTATGTGATCTTTCTATCTTATCTTAACCCTAATGTTCTTGTTTTTAAGGGTCAAAACCTATGCTCTGATGCCAACTGTAACACCCTCCAAATCCAGGGTATAGATTTGGGGCATTACTAATAATAACTACTCACTAATCTTGCACAAGCGGAATATAAATGAAATAGTTACCCCGAACTACTACTACTCAGGATCTTTTAAGGTTAAGATTTGAAAACAAGAACGACATACTAACTTTATTACAAACCAAATAAAACAATCTGTCTCAAGAACTCTCTTTATTACAAAACTTTATTCTATCTACATACTCACCACACAACTTTTATTCAAACCATAATAGTACTTATCCTGTTACACCTGATCTGATAACTCAAAGCTCTCTTCAGGGATAGGGATGAACACCCTTGGTATAAGAGGGACCCGCTGCTTGACTCGCTTCTTGACTATGCGGGTTCTGATGGGTTTCATTCTCTACCTTAACCGTAAGACAATAGGAATAACAATAAAAGGGATGAGCTAAAATTGCTCAACAAGCCTACAACAATATATATAGTATAAAGAGAAAAATAAGTGAATCCATAAGCTATTGGTTTGGACAACCATCTGTATATGAATAGAATAATAATTTTGCCAATACTGGCGAGTGTCAAATGAACAAGACTGGAAACAAAAACAAACATATGCACTATAACCCGCTGATCAGTCAGGATACAGTGTGAATCTATACCCAACTGTATAGATCCAACCAATATAAGGAGTACTCAGGCAACTATGGCCTATTAATTAATGGTCTGAGTAAAACCCATCCTGTATCGTAACCATCCAGTCCGAAGTTTAGCATCCGGAACAATCGGAATGCTTTTGATGTATCCCAACATCAGGATATATCATAATATATGTAACAAGGGTAAAAATATTGGAATATGAATAGAGGATTCAATAACTTGGGAGAAATCAAGAATCGAAATAAAATAGAAACAAGAATCAATAGATATGTATCAGTGCATATGAACAAGAATTATCAAAGTGTAATTGATATGTAAAATGGGGTATAATTCACTATTCTGAATTTAGAATAGGGGAAAAACTTGCCTTGCGCGTACTTAACCTGATTTAACTCACCGCCTTCTGTCCCTAGCTTACTCTGCCTTGCTAACACTGAACCAATCATGGAAAATAGTTGTTTAGATAACTTACTATATACGTGTATCTTGAATTGATATCACGTAACCTTATCAGTCTACCCATGCGTTCCTATCTGACTCGCATATATACACATATATTGATATAGCACATAGGTTCACATAATCACGTAAAGCACATAGCACTTAAAGCACATAATCAATTTTAGACTCATAATTATTTTTAGAATCAATTCTAGACTCATACCTGCATTACTAGTCTTATCTGATTTTATTATAATTTTTCGGGATTTATTCGACTCAATTATACCCCTATTAGGGCCTACGAACTATTAATTATCCCCAAACCACTCTCTTTCGGAAGACATTATAACTTATAACTATTTTTATTGGATTCGTCTCATTTTTCTGAGTCTAGGGGTCTTCGTTTCGCTCAAATCGGACTAACGATTTAATTATTATGAATTAAACAAGATTTAATTAATAATTAATTATAAATAATTAATTATAATTAAAAAATCCTTAATTATATTTTAAAATAATTAATTAATAATTATTGTATTTAAAAATAATTAATCCCTAATTATAAGGAGTTATTACTATTTATTACAAATTATTATTACTTATTCGATCAGATCAATTATTTACAAATAATCAATCGATTTAATTAACTGATACACTATTTATCGAATAACTACTAATTACTCGAATTATAATCTACTCAACAATTAACTACTCGTATAAATACGAGCTACTCGCAATCCTCACATAATTATCGAACCATTACATTATTATTATTGTAACTTATACGATTCGTTAATTAATTATCGATATTTAATGATACAATACAAATAATTATTACGACATTCCTCGAATAACTATCGCTCGAATAATAATTCTCATTATCGAATCACTACTCGTATGAATACGAGTTACTCATAATATTAACTAATTATCGGATTATTAATCGTATTATTTAATCCTTATTTATTAATTAATTACCTAATTATTAATTAATTACCCAATTATTAATTAATTAGATAATTAATAAATAATTAGATAAATAATTAAATAATTAAATAAATAAATAAATTCGAATTTATAATTAAATAAAATAATTTAGAAATTAATAATACTATTTTTTTCAGAATTTAAAACTAATTTTTAATTAATTTTTAGAATTATTAAACACTGATTTTAATAAATAAATATAAATAAATAATTAATTTAATCAAAAACACAAAAACAGAAACAGGGGTTTGGTTTTTAGGATCAAACCCGACCGGGTTGGAAACTGGGACGAACCCGGGTTATCGGGTCACGAAGAACGAACCCAGAATCCGGCCATTATTCCGACGACGGCGGGGATTTTTCCGGCAATTCAACCACGACGAAACTCAGTTTTTCAGGCACGATTCTTCTGCGACTTCCCTCCAGACACTTCCCTGGCAACTCCTCAGCCTTCCTCCTTCCTCGTCGAACACAACCGGAGATGAAGAACAGCGGCGGCGTCGCCGCTTTTCCGGCGACCTTGAAATCAACACGAAACTCAGCGAACGCGGTACCATTCGACGGGAAAAACGACGATTTAAAGTCTTTTCCAACCAAATCATCTAACAATCAACTAATCAAGCAACCCGAATTCAAGAATTAAAACCGAAAATACGAATTAAAAATCAACACAACAATCAACGAAAATAATTACATGAACAGAAAGTACAGATCACAAGCTTCAAAACGAGTACTCACATGACTGATTTGGACTCCGGAATCACGATCAAAATCGACTTTGATTCTCTGCTTGTTCTTCACCAACACAACCCTAATTCCTAATTTTCTGAATTTTCTGATTTTTAATTGTAATTAACTGAATTAATTAATAAAAATTAGACTATTTATATTAGGGAAAATAATACCCCTAAATAAAATTAAGGGGTTAATTACACTCCTAATAAAAATATTTGGCCCCAATTTTTATAATTTTTGGGTATTAATAATGAATTTTTAAATATCCAATAAATACAAAATTAATGTCAAAAATTCCCAAAAATTGTGAATATTACAAAAATGCAAAGAAAAATAGTGTATGATAATTTCATGATCATATAAAATTAAAAATGTGATTTTTGTGGGGTTTTTGGTACCCGAATGGGTCCGGAAAAGTCATTTTTCACGAAAAAGGTAAATTTGTAAAACGTCTAGGGGTTCAGAATAGCGATATAGTATAGGGTATTTTTGGAAAAATAGGGCCAATGATTTTGTTTGAAATACGGGCTTTTAAAACACTGTTTGAGCTGTACGGGTTTTGATATAAACATATATAACTCGCGATAAAACACTTAATAAATATCCAAAACACGTTCAGATCAAAACATACAACACGTAGCATATAATGATTAGGGTTTAAGGACTCAACACAGTTAATCACATAATAATACACATAATTTATCTTTATTATGATATAATACAAGCGTAATTTCTCCGTCGTTACATAAAGTCTGATAAACTTCAGTACATCTTAGAAATAAGGCATAAATAAGAATAGTGCTTAAAATCTGTCACTAATAATGAAGTCTACTATAGAATAAATTTATGCAAGAATCCACCTCAACTGTTTGTGCTCATTTTATGCATCTTTTGAAATTCCTTTTTACAGTGGTTTCTCAGTGTAAGTGAGTTACAACTGCTATCAGAATTTATGCTATTGTCAGAGTATTTCTCCAGTAATCAGAGAATGTGAAAGTCACCAAGAAAATTTATTTGCTTTTCTAATGCATATTACTTAATACCAGTAATGCACTTGGGTCTTCCCTTCCACATATTTACTCTAGATCTCAAAGGAGTACCTGACTTCAATTTTCTTTTCTTTTCTTCAGATAAGAGAGGCTTATCAAGCATGTGGTTCATCCTTAAGATTTACTGACATCAAAATTTGACAGATGAGAAACAAGAATCTAGTTTGTGACTTAGTAACAAGATACACAAAGTAAATTTGACTAAGCTCAAAATCATAATTTGCTTGTGTTAATGAATTTCCACATAAATAACTAATTCAAACATGGGATTTCTAGTATGTTAAAGACTACTAGGTCAGCATCTAGCACAGTTATCCTCATTGGATTGAATAGTCACAGAACATTCAAGACACTGTCAGAGTATATAGAATCACATCAGATAATAATCAGCATTTAATATATTACAATTTAAGCACAGATTACATAGAGATAAGACAATCTGTAAACACTGATCATAAAGTCTGATGCATGAGAATAAAAACTAAGCAGATTTAGAGAAAGAACCTGAAACCATTCCAAGTTACCAGTCTTGTAAAAGTAGCTTCATAGAGTGGTTTTGTGAAGATATCTGCTAGTTGTTGATCTGTTGGAACAAAATGTAATTCCACAGTACCTTCCATCACATGTTCCCTTATGAAATGGTACCTAATGCTGATATGCTTTGTCATTGAGTGTTGAACTGGATTACCTGTCATAGCAATAGCACTTTGATTATCACAGTAAATAGGTATTTTAGAAAATTCTAACCCATAGTCCAGTAGCTAATTCTTCATCCAAAGAATTTGTACACAACAGCTTCCTGCAGCAATATATTCTGCTTCTGCAGTTGATGCGGAAATTGACTTCTGTTTCTTGCTAAACCAAGAAACCAATATGCCTCCAAGAAATTGGCAGCTTCCACTAGTGCTTTTCCTGTCTATTTTGCATCCTGCAAAATCTGCATCTGAGTAACCTATTAGCTTAAAGTCTGATTCTCTAGGATACCACAATCCTAGATCAGCTATACCCTTAAGGTACTTGAAAATTCTTTTCATAGCTATTAGATGAGGTTCTCTTGGATCAGCCTGAAATCTTGCACAAAGATAGGTAGCATACATGATATTAGGTCTACTTGCAGTTAAATAGAGTAAAGAGCCAATCATACCTCTGTAGTTAGTAATATCTACTGATGATCCAGTATCTTTATCTAACTTGGTTGTAGTGGTCATGGGAGTGGATGTAGTTGAACAATCTTGCATTCCAAATTTCTTGAGTAAATTTCTGGTGTACTTGGATTGATTTATGAAAGTACCATCTTCAGTTTGTTTGACTTGAAGTCCCAGAAAATAACTCAACTCTCCCATCATACTCATTTGATATCTTGACTGCATTAGCTTGGAAAATCTTTCACAAAGCTTTGTATTTGTAGAGCCAAGAATGATATCATCAACATATATCTGTACCAAAAGTAAGTCCTTTCCATGGTTGAGGTAGAACAGTGTTTTGTCAATTGTGCCTCTGTTAAATCCACTTTCCAGAAGAAATTGAGCTAAAGTCTCATACCATGCTCTTGGAGCTTTCTTAAAGCTATAAAGTGCTTTGTTAAGCCTGTAGACATGATTTGGAAATTTAGGATCTACAAAGCTTGGAGGTTATTCAACATATACCTCTTCTTCCAATTCTCCATTGAGAAAAGCACTTTTCACATCCATTTGAAAGACTTTGAACTTTTTATGAGCAATATAAGCCAACAAGATTCTTATGGCTTCCAATCTAGCAACTGGTGCAAATGTTTCATCATAATCAATACCCTCCTGTTGACAGTAGCCTTTAGCAACCAGCATTGCTTTGTTTCTTGTAATTATGCCATCACTATCAGTTTTGTTTCTGAACACACATTTGGTGCCAACAATTGATCTGTTCTTTGGTCTTGACACTAGGGTCCAGACTTTATTTCTTTCAAATTCATTTAACTCTTCCTGCATTGCTTGCACCCAATCAACATCTTGAAGAGCTTCATCCACTTTCTTTGGTTCAGACTGAGATAGAAAGCAATGATAGAGACATTCATTTGATGTTGCAGTTCTAGTTCTGACACCTGCTTCAGGATCTCCAATTATTAAGTCAGGTGTATGTGTTTTGGTCCACTTCCTTGCAGATGGAAGTTGATCTCTAGAACTGGATCCTCCCCCATGATCCATGCTGTCTCCATCAGCATTTTATGATGCTCCCCCTGTAGTTATGCTCTCTGAGACTTCAGAATTTGAGTTGGATCCACCAGGATTTGAAGAATCAGAGTTTTCAGAATTATCAGAATTTGGCTCATCAGAACTGGATGAATCAGAACTTAAAGAGCCAGTGACAGGTTCTGATGCTTCTTGAGAGTTTTGAGTTGTGGTAGGATCATTAGTTTGCTCCCCCTGGAAAGGTGCATTTTCTCTTTCAGTAGTTACCACAGTTTCAATGACATCAGAATTTAACCCGTTAGAACTTACAGGATCAGGATTTAAGTCATCAGAATTTGCAGAATCAGAATTTAAATCTTCATTTTCAAATCTCAGTTGATCATGATCATTGAAATCTTCAAGTCCAGTAATCTTTTTATCATCAAAAGATACATTGATATATTCCATGACAACCCTTGTTCTTAAATTGTAGACTCTGAAGGCTTTTATGGAAAGTGGATATCCAACAAAAATTCCTTCATCAGCTTTTAGATCAAATTTTGATAGTTGTTCAGGATGAGTCTTAAGAACAAAACACTTGCATCCAAATACATGAAAATATTTCAGATTTGGCTTCTTTTTCTTCACCATCTCATATGGTATTTTTCCATGCTTGTTGATCAATGTAGCATTCTGTGTAAAATAAGCAGTCTGCACAGCTTCAACCCAAAAGTAGGTTGGTAGCTTTGCTTCATCAAGCATAGTTCTTGCAGCTTCAATGAGAGTCCTGTTCTTTCTTTCTACAACTCCATTTTGATGTGGAGTTCCAGGTGCAGAAAATTCCTGCTTGATTCCATGCTCTTTGCAGAACTCTTCCATGATTGAATTCTTGAACTCAGTACCATTATCACTTCTTATGATTTTCATAGAGTCTTTGACCAATTTATCCAGCTGTCTGACATGATCAATTAAAGTAGATGCAGTTTCATTCTTCTTGTGCAAGAAATACACCCAAGTGTATCTTGTGAACTCATCCACTATAACCATAGCATGTGTTCTTCTTTGCAATATACATGACATTGACTGGACCAAATAGATCAACATGCAGTAGGTGATAAGGCTCAAGAATTGAGGATTCAGTTTTGCTCTTGAATGAAGATTTTCTTTGTTTTGCCTTTTGACATGAATCACAAAGGCCATCAGGAGCAAATACTGATTTTGGCAGTCCTCTCACAAAATCTTTTTTTACTAGCTCATTTATGTTGTTGAAATTTAAATGAGAGAGTTTTTTGTGCCAATTCCAGCTTTCTTCAATTGATGCTCTACTCAACAGAAAGATTGCAGAACCATCAGAACTTGTTGAAAGTCTGGCTTCATAAATGTTACCTTTCCTGTAACCTTTCAGAACTACTTTACCTGTAGAATTGCTTACAACTTCACAGTATTCTTCAAAGAAATCCACATGATAACCTCTGTCACAGATTTGACTCACACTTAGCAGATTGTGTTTAAGTCCTGAGACAAGAGCTACTGTTTCAATGATGAAATTCCCAAGATTGATTTGCCATATCCCAGAGTTTTTCCCATGTTGCCATCTCCATAAGAAACTCCTGGGCCAGCTTTCTCCATAAAGTCTGATAGCAGGGATTTATTTCCAGTCATATGTCCTGAACATCCACTGTCAAGAACTAGGATGTTTTTCATGTTGCCCTGCAATCACAAAGACCACTATTGGTTAGTTTTAAGGACCCAGACTTGCTTGGATACTTTGGCCTTATTAACTTTGTTAGCATTTGCAGTGGATTTAATTTTAGAGTTTATGTTAACATGCTGTTTATCAGAATTTATATCAGACTTTGCATCAGACTTTATACTAGAAGTAATAATGCTAACTTTCTTTAAAGAAGGTTTTATTTGATAATAATCATAGTACAAACTATGATATTTCTTACAAGTATAAATGGAATGCCATTGACTACCACAATGAAAACAAGGATTTTGTGGTTTAAACATAATAGACTGACTCTTAACTCCTGATCTAGGAGATAAAGAGTTTATATCCTTATTCTTCCTGCAAAAAGAAGCAAGATGGTTAGAATTTCCACAGTTATAACATTTCTTTCTAGGAGCATTAGGAACAGGCATATAATTATTGCTTTTATTCACACCTTCCTTTCCATTCCAATTTTTCCTAGCTTCATTTACCTTGTTTACATTCTTAATCTCTTTCAGCTTATGCTTAAGCTGCTTCTTTGTCATTAAGCCTATGTTAACTTTAGCTGGTTTATCCTGTTTTGATTTTTTAGAAGTTGACTTTTCTTTTACTTCTGTCCTAGACTCTTTCATCTTTTCAGAATCAGACTTTACAGTTTTTGCTACAAACTTAACAGGATTTACCTTTGGCTTAGCAGTCTGTTTAACAACAATTGGCTCAATTTGAATAGTTCCTTTTTCACTTTTATCATCTCCATAACCTAAGCCCTCTTTCCAGTTTCCACTACTTAGTAAATTCTGAGTTGTTCTGCCAGAGTTAGTCCAAGTTCTGATAATCTCTCTTTCCTTTTCTAACTCAGTTTTTAGAGATTCATTCAATTTTAGCACTTCATCTCTAACATAAAAAACATCATCTATTTCTTTATGAGTTTGATGGAACATAACTAACTCTTTTTCTAAATAGTCATTCCTCTTTTTAAAAGCAAGATTTTCAGAAGTTAATCTTTCACATGTTAAAGTCTGATCTCTATAACTAATGAACATGGTTTTAAGATATAATCTCAACTCAGTAATATCATCAGTATGAAAGGCATAAGTTGTTTGAGGTACCTTCAATTCAACAGTCTCAGGGCTGCTATCAGCATTTGCCATCAAGGCATAATTCACCTTATATTCAGAATCTGAAGTGTCTGTCCAGCTTTTCTTCTTTGTGACAAGTGCCTTGCCTTTGTCACTTTTTCCTTTCTTGTAATCAGGAGATATGTGGCCTCTTTCACCATAATTGTAGCATTTGACATTTGAGTTGTTTCCTCTGTCAGACTTTCCTCATTTGCCTTCAGACTTTCTGAACCCTTTCTTATCAGAACTTCCACCTTTCCTGGAAAACTTCTTGCCCTTTATGAACTTTCTGTAGGCTATCTTTGTGATACCCTTCACCATAGGAGCACACAGTTGCATCATCTCAACATCAACATCAGCTTCATATAAACTTTCAGTTTCTGAATCATCATCATCAAAATATGATTACTCTGAATCAGACTTTATGATGAGAGCCTTTCCTTTGCCCTTCTTTGAGACAACAACTTTAGAAGCTTCCTCCTCAACATTAAGAGCAACTGTACTTGACTTTCTTCCATGCCTCTTGCTCCTTTGATCCATCTCAAGTTCATGAGTCTTGAGCATACCATAAATTTCATCAAGAGTAGTTTCAGCAAGGTCATAGTTGTCTCTTATGGTAGTAGATTTCAAATCCCAATTTTCAAGAAGAGCTAAAAGGAATTTTAGATTTGAATATTCAAGATCATATTCCTTGTCCACCAGTGACAGATCATTCAAGAGTTTGACAAACCTGTCATATAATTCAGTTAATGACTCATCAGCTTTTGAGTCAAAGTGCTCATACTCTTGAGTGAGTATAGTTCTCCTGTTCTTTTTGATTGCATCAGTTCCCTGGCACCTTGTTTCCAAAGCATCCCATATCTCCTTTGCAGTCTTGCAATTAATTACCCTGTTTGACATGACATTATCAATGGAACTATGCAGCAAATGCCTTACCCTTGCATCCTTGGCAATAGATGAGATATCTTCAGTTATGTACTCACTTTTCTCCTTAGGTATGGTCTTTGCTGGTTGATCAGCAACTACAACAGAGAGCTTGGTAGGCTTATGTGGTCCTTCATTAATCCTTGTTGTGAATATGTTGTGAATTTGATGATTTAATTAACAAAACCTTAGTAGATTTAACTTAGTGAAAAATGTAGCACTCGATGGATAAGGAATATAGTCCCGATGGATAACTCAATTTAGTCCTGACGGATGATGGTTTATTATCCATCGAGTGAGTAGCTTATGTAATAATAAGTCATGTAGCACATTTCTGCAAACACCTTTGTTTAGATTTTGTAGTAGCATATAAGTCATGTTGACTTTAATTAGATATGCAGAATAGGTTGATTAATTGTACATAGATGATGTCTTGTAATTCTGCATAAATGAAATGAAGTCAAGTGCCCAATAGCTACCCGACGGATGATCAACAAAGCCACCGACGGATGATCAACAAGGCAACCCGACGGATGATCATGTACCCGACGGATGATCAATTCAAACATCCGTTGACAGTGACAACACAGTCACATGCGTCGAGTGTATGCAAAAGGAATGTGGCAGCCTATTCAACTGGGTTTTTGAGAACAAAGAAGCATTTCCATTTCTATGCTAATATGAAGATATTCAAAGATGCTGGAATAGAGTAATGAAGCAGCATAGTATTAGACTTGATAGGTTTTGTTTTATTATCTTGTCTTATTACTGTGTAATCTTGGTGATATATAAACCAAGAGTAGCAATTAGAACAACAAGAAAACTAAGCAAGAAAATTCCCAGAGAAACATTTGTAAGCTGTATTCTTAGCATTTCTCTGTAAGTTTAGTTGTTCTTATTTGTAAGCAGCTGTGAGCTATTCAAGCTTCACAGAATTCTCTTGATATATATATATGTCACGCCCCCAAATCCGGGGTCAGCGGATTTGGTCGTGACGATGAAACCTCAATGTAAATCAACTGTTTAATCAATAAACAAATGCCAGCGGAAGATAATTATCAATTATGACCCCAACTAATCCAAGATCTTTTAAGGTTACAGTTCTAGAAACAAGAATTCCAAATTCCATAAATAAATTTTTGCTTTCTTTTAAAACTCTTTTCAATAAATTCCAATTCAAAACTAAACCCACTAGTATAACTTCGAAATGAAGTATACTAGGCCCAAATAAAATATACAACTATAATATAATATAGTATAAACAACTTTATACAATAAAACTTACACTAGTCCGCAAACCTTGGACCATCCACCTTCCAAAAGCTTCTTCCTTGCTTCCTCGAATTACGCAGCTAAACAGCGCAACTAATCCTCACTGGAGGTTAAATTAGAAAACAGGCAAGTATGAGCGAAAGAAATGCTCAGCAAGTTAATTATAGCATATATATGGTTGTTTTGATATTAAACCGACACCTGCATCAGAGCAGAATATTTAAAATCATAATTGCTGAATCATGAAATTTTAGTTGAAGAACCCCAGAATTGATTCCTTAATTATATTGAAAACCATTTTGATATGTTTGAGCGAAATGCTTCAGCAATACTTTGTATCTTGACGAGAATAAAACTCGTAAAACAGTGTTTACGGATATATCGTAAACCACAATAACATGAAACAACGATAATGCATTGAATCATAAACTTTACTCAAAACCGAACTCTTGAAATTAAGACTTATTAACGTTCAAGAAATTCCTAACTATTCAGTATCCATCATTATCGACTAAGTTTCCATAGACTTAGCCTGCTAAACCAGCCTGATAAGGACGGGTTGAATAATTAAGAAAATCCCAATTCATTCAAGATTCTAAATATCACTGAGCAACAAATGCTGTAGCAACACTCTGAACCTCGAATTCATCTATAAACACTGTAATTTTCCCAAAACTGAGTGCTAAGAAAGAATAACTTTAATCCAAAACAGAATCAGTACTTTTAATCTAAAACAGAATCAGTTGATAAATCATTTATTCTATGAATATCAAAAATGATATGATAATTTAGATTAGGATCATCCTCCGACGGACGTACTATCACATGCTGATCAGCCCGTGTGATAGCACAAGGTCATGATTCATAGAAACGTGACCCCAAAAACACGAGTACTCAAACAAAAAGGCATAACTAGCCTGTGGCAAAATGGTGTCATAATATTTCATATGGCACTTAAAAATAGCCCTCCGCTGGACCGTCCGTCCCGGTCACTTACGCAATTATGATCCAATCTTAAAACCTTTTATTGAAATGGGGTCATGATACTCGACACCCGAAATAATTGTATTTCCCCCAGTTCTTGGGTAGGAATATTCGCAACCAAATCACTTTTCTCAAAATCCAAAACATTTATAAATCCGGTAATTGGATAAGTAAAATCACTTAGCTATTCGGAATATAGAATAGCAGAGGGTACTTGCGTAAACAGAATCATTTAATTCAGCGATATGTAAAACATTTTTCAATTCTAAACTGAGAATATGGAAAGCAATACTTGCATGATACGATTCAAAATAAATATCACTTGAACAATAAGTGATGATAGGGATACTTGCATGATATAATTCAAAATAAACATCACTTGAACGATAAGTGAAGTTAGGGGTACTTGCCTTTGGGTTTTTAGCAGTTAGTCACACTCGCAAAACCACATCTATTCTGACATTCTGTTTCAAAATATCACCGTCTTTATTTTCAACATTTTACTGATATGCTGCTCCTGCAATTGCTAGAAGCCAGCTATCCAATTCCATTCCATCTCATTCTTTATCCAACATCTTGTCCTGATCAACTCGAATGATCCGCATCTATAATTAAAAGATATAGCTTTAATCGTCTAAACGATAATTACTCGACGAACTATGCGTCAAAATCCTATCGTCTACCCATACGATAGCCCACACATAAATATAACAAATAAACACAGGACTCTTGATCCATACATGTACATCATTCACATAGCACATAAGCACATAACTCATATATCACATAATTTATATCACATAAGACTCGGTTCGTCAGAAGGGTCGACTCAGTACGTTTAAAACAGAAATCAGGTCAAAAATATGATTTATCGATAAATAATTGACTCAAAATGATTCGTAAAACAAGCGACCCTTCGAAACAAAAGAATTTGGGTCTCGAAAGTATTTTTAATGAAAGCGGAATAATTTTCTGAGTCTGTACGTATTCGTTTCGTATTAAACGGACGAACGGTTTACTTATAAAAATATCTTATCCCAACACGTAATTAGGTTTCGTAAAATTTAATTATATATCCTCGTTCGACGTCTCCGATAATCGTAGATTACGTTCCCATATTTTTGGAATTAATTTCCCGAAAATCGGGCAGCGTCTCCTTTGTTTATCGACCTACCCGTCGAACATCCCGACGTCAAATCAATCACAACACAATCAATCGCAATCCAAAATCCAATCACCAACTTCAGTCAACAACGTCAATTCGCAATTTCACCAATACTAATTAAATATAATTATCAATCATTATCACCCGTATTTTTATGTTTTAAATCGTATTTTATAATTTTATTCATATTTTGTGTTTTAGATTGTAGGACTCAGAACAACATCATCACCGTCCACCGTCGGCTCGCCGAGGCTCATTGCCGACGGCGGTAAAACCCGGAGGTACCATAAATCGGATTCCAATCCCGGCTTCACCTATTAATTTCCGAATAACCAAAATAATAATTCTAATAATCACAATTTCATTCAAATTTTCTTCACAAAACTCTCATAATTCGAATATAACTCGAATATACATAAGATAATACTTTGAATTATCCAAGTAACACTGCAACAATTCAGCCAAATTTCTGCAGAACATCATATTTCCCCAATTTAAAACACGATTCAACAACCGGCAACAAAACTTGGCCGGAAGCAACACACACGAACGCACACACCAGGCGTACACACACCCACACACAACACACACACATACACACGCACACACACAACACGATGTATATATACACACAGAGACAATATCATAGGCCCGCCCCTGTTACCTAACCGGAAGACCGGCGGCAACTGGTGGCCGGAGAAACAGAGTAGCATAGCTCACCGGAAACACAAGGCAAAACCGAGGGAAAGAAATAAGTAGAAACCGAGTAGAATAGAAGGAGAAAAAGAGAGATATGTGAGGAAATTGAGAGAGGAATTAGAGATGAGAGGGAGAGATGACAGAGAGATTGGGGAGAGATATCGAAAGAGAGATTAGGCCAGGAGGAAGAAAAAAAAATAATTGATGTTATAATTTCCAAAATGCTACTGCAATGCCACGTATCTGTGACTCAGGACACGTGTCAATAAATAGACACGGCCCGAAATTCGAATCTAATGAAAAAAGGTGCGAATAAACCAGCCTCCGAAAACTACGAAAATAGTTTTAAAATGTTACTAATATCACGAAGTTTATAAAAACATAAATTTCGTAATTTTAAAACAATTCTTGAAACGCAATTTATACCTGCTTTTATCAATTAAACTATTCAACGCGCGGGTAAAATTAATCCTAAAAATTCCTAAAATAATTTTAAAATTCTCAGAATATTTTTTGAAGAATTTTGGAATTAAATACGGACTTTACAAATAAATGAAATCAGAAAATCATACAGGGCTAAATAATTGATGAAATATTGATTTCTAAATTTTATAAAATCCCAAAAATAATTATTGTAATTATAAAATCATAAAAATAATTTTTAAGATAATTTAAATATTTATGAAATTAAATTTTCAATAAAATCACTTTTAAAGACAAAAACAAAACGGTACGACTCAGTAATTAATAATACAAATAATTCTCAATCATCACTGAGTCCCACACGATTAATATTACATATAACACATAGCAGACATAATATCCATTCAATCCCTAATATTACTAAACGAACTCAATTTACCGATATCAATAAAATCGGCTTTCAAATACTTTTGAAAATAATTAATTTAAGCAAATATTTTCAGAAATTAACAAGAATCGATATAACACTCAACAATTAGCACATTACCATTTAATTAACACAAACTCGTCAAATAGGAATAAAATATCCACCATTTTATTCTTTCTAAATCAGAAAATCACATAAACATATTCAAATAATAATTATAATAATTCTAAAAATACGGGATATCATAATATATATATATATATATATATATATCTAGTGGATACATTCAAATCCACCAGAAAGTTTTAAAGACTTGAGTTTTTATTACTTTGTGTTTTGATTCATATTTAACTTGTTAATCTGCACTTTGCAAATCAAAACGCTGTCATATATATCTCAAGTTAGAACATTTTATAATTCAGAAAAAGTTTCAAGAATTCCATTCAACCCCCCTTCTGTAATTCTTGTTGGATTGTTAGGGACTAACAATTGGTATCAGAGTAAGCTCTTAAAGAACAAAGAGTTTAAAGATCACAATAAACAGCAAGATGAACAAGAAGGATGTTGGAGTCAAGATTCCTTTTCTGGACAAAGACAATTACCATCACTGGAAGGTAAAGATGCATCTTCATTTACTTTCTCAGGATGAGGCCTATGTAGACTGCATAGAGGGAGGCCCTCATGTACCAATGAGAGCTGCAACTGGAAATGAACCATCAGTTCCCAAGCCAAGGCATGAAAGGTCAGATCCTGATATTGAACAAGTCAGGAAGGACAAGAAGGCCATGAATATTCTGTTTAATGGAGTTGATGGTGACATGTTTGACAACATCATCAATTGCAAAACTGCCAAGGAAGTTTGGGATACAATTCAGATTATCTGTGATGGCACTGAACAAGTTAGAGAAAACAAGATGCAGCTACTAATTTAGCAATATGAGCATTTTCACTTTGAAGAAGGTGAAACTCTCACTGATATCTTTAGTAGATTTCAAAAGCTACTAAATGCTCTAAAGTTGCATGGAAGAGTCTACCAAACCAAAGATTCTAACCTCAAATTTCTGAGATCCCTACCAAAAGAATGGAAACCAATGACAGTCTCCTTGAGAAATTCACAAGAATACAAAGAGTTCACACTAGAGAGACTGTATGGAATTCTAAAGACTTATGAGCTTGAAATAGAGCAAGATGAAAGAATGGAGAAAGGGAGAAAGAAAGGAGGTTCTATTGCACTGGTTGCTGAGTTAGAGAAAGAGAAGGAGATGAAGATAGAAGCTGTTGAGTCTACTTCTAAGGTCTGTGAAAACAAGGGCAAGGGGCTGGTAGCAGAAAATGAAGATTCTTTGAGCCAAGATGATATGGATGACATTGATGAACATCTATCATTTCTTTCCAGAAGATTTGCCAAGCTCAAGTTCAAGAAGAACTTTGGAGCAGCTAAGCCAAATAGAAACATGGTGGATAAATCAAAATTCAAATGTTTCAAATATGGCTTGGCAGGGCACTTTGCCAGTGAGTGTAGAAAGTCAGATTCCAGCAAGAAGAAGTTTGAGCCTGTGGATTATAAACAGAAATATTTTGAGTTGCTCAAACAAAGGGAAAGGGCTTTCATTATACAAGAAAATGACTGGGCAACAGATGGTCTGGATGAGGATGTCAGCTATGTCAATCTAGCCCTAATGGCCAAGTCTGATGATACAGAGACAAGTTCTTCAAGTAATCAAGTAATCACCACTAACCTTGCACATTTATCTAAAGCTGAGTGTAATGATGCAATAAATGACATGTCTACAGAATTATATCATTTGCGTGTTACACTTAAGTCTCTTACTAAGGAAAACGCTAAAATCAAAGGAAACAATGTGTTTTTAAGTGAGAGGAATAATGTGCTAGAATCTCAGTTTATTGAATTTAAAAAATTGAGAATTGAGTGTAAAATTGCTAAGGATGAATTAACTGAGTCCTTGAAGAAAGAAGAGATCTTGAAGAAGCAGCTTGAACGAGAACAGGAGGTGATTAAGGCATGGAAAACATCTAGAGATGTTCATGCTCAAATCACTAAAGTTCAAGGTATTGAGTCCTTTTGTGATGCAGCCTAGAAGAAGGATAAGGAGAAGTTGGAATCCAATTTGGTTGAAGGATTGCTAACAGATGTGGACTCGACGGATGATGAGAGTCATCCATCGGATAATCAAAAGGATTATCCGTCGAGTGACAAAAATCCTCATCCGTCGGCTGTGAGCAAACCTGTGAGTAAAACCAAACTTGCCAAGTTAAATGAAAAGTATGGATCACTTTCCAAAAACTTCATTTCAGGAGAATCTAGTCAAGTAAAGAAGGAGAAGAAAGTGAATGTTGGCCATCTGTCTATCAAGCAATTGAATGACAGACTAGAAAAGATTGAGGTTAAAACAGAGGCTAAAAGGAAAAACAATAGAAATGGTAAAGTAGGAATTAACAAGCATAACAACTACACACCTGATAAGTATGCTCCAAGAAAAATATGTGTTAAGTGTGGTAGTGTAAAACATCTGTCTGTTAATTGCAAAAATGTCATGCCTACTTCCATATCTGTGCCACCTCCTTTTCCCAACATAAATGCCATGCCTTCTATGCCTATGAATGCTATGTCTACATAGAATATGAATGCATAATTTGCTAATATGCCATTTGCACCTAATTCTTATTATGCTGCATTTAGTATGCCTCAAATGCCATTTAGCATGCCCTACTGGAATAACATGTTTACTAATAGCATGCCATTTCCTGTTAATCAAAATGTGCATGATAATTCTGTTGTAATGAATGGTTTCAAAGGTCCAACTCAAATGACTAAGGATGAATCTAATATCCCCAAGTCAAATGAGATCAAACCTAAGAAACAGAAAAAGAAAGCTAACAAGGCAGGATCCAAGGAAACTTGGGTACCAAAATCAACTTGATTTGATTTTAATGTATGCAGGGAAACAGAAAGAATCTATGGTACTTGGATAGTGTTTGTTCAAGACACATGACTGGTGATTCTACCCTGCTCACAGAGTTCAAGGAAAGAGCTGGCCCAAGTATTACCTTTGGAGATGACAGCAAGGGTTATACTGTGGGATATGGCTTGATTTCAAAAGACAATGTCATCATTGAGGAGGTTGCCTTAGTGGATGGTCCCAAGCACAATTTGTTGAGCATCAGCCAGCTGTGTGACAAAGGCAATTCAGTACCTTCAACTCAGAAGCCTGTGTTGTGACAAACAAGAGGAGCAACAAAGTGGTTCTCACTGGAGTGAGAAAAGGAAATATGTACTTAGATGACTTCAACTCATCAAATGCAGAATCTGTTACTTGTCTTCTCAGTGAAGCAAGTCAAGATGAAAGTTGGATATGGCACAAAAAGCTATCCCATCTAAACTTCAAGACCATGAATGAACTTGTAAAGAAAGAACTGGTTAGAGGCATTCCTCAAGTGGGGTTTTCTAAGGATGGACTGTGTGATGCTTGCCAAAAGGGAAAGCAAATTAAATCATCATTCAGAAAGAAGCTCGATTCAACAATTGAAGAACCTTTACAACTGCTACACATGGATTTGTTTGGACCAGTCAATGTGTTGTCCATCTCAAGGAAAAGATTTTGCCTAGTAATTGTAGATGATTTCTCAAAGTTCTCTTGGACATATTTCCTTAAGTCCAAAGATGAGGCTAGTGAAATCATCATCAATCACATAAGGCAAGTCAATAATCATCCTGATTTTAAAGTTATAAGAATCAGGAGTGAAAATGGAACTGAGTTCAAGAATTCTGTCATGAAAGTATTTTTTGAAGAAAATGGGATTTTGCATGAGTTTTCAGCAGCAAGAACTCCATAACAAAATGGAGTAGTAGAAAGAAAGAACAAATCACTTATTGAAGCTGGAAGGACAATGCTTGAAGAGTCTAAGTTACCAATATATTTCTGGGTTGAAGCTGTAATTACTGCATGCTACACTCAAAATATTTCTCTGGTTAATCAAGCAAAATGCATGACTCCCTATCAATTGTTCAAGAACAAGAAGCCAACTCTAAATTTTCTTCATGTCTTTGGCTACAAATGTTATATCTTGAGAAATCAAACTGATCAGAATGGGAAGTTTGATGTTAAAGCAGATGAAGGATTTTTTGTTGGATATGTTGTTGGTAAAGCATATAGAGTCTACAATATAAGAACCAACATTGTTGTGGAATCAATACATGTTGTGTTTAATGATAAAAAGATTGAAGGACTGCAAGATGGAGATTACCATGAGAGCCTCAAATTTGACAATGTGGAGATGGTTAGTGATGACAGTGATGATGAAAGTGATCAAGAAACAGTATCAAAGGATAATGCAGAAAAATCCACTACCAATGAAGCACAAAATTCAACATCTGTCGAGTTGCAAAATGCTTCATCCGTCGGGAGACAATCTGCTTTATCCGTCGGGAGACAACCAGCTTCATCCGTCGGTACTCAAAATTCATCATCCGTCGGGTCATCAAAAGAAGCTGGAAGTCAGAATAGATCACTTACAGAAGTTCCCCTTTCTCAAATCAAAGATCCATTAACTCAGGGGGAGTTTCTAATAATCAAAACTCAATCACACATCAAAACAACAATGAGGCCTCTTCATCTAGAGCTAATCTACCACAATAAAGAAAATGGACAAAGGATCACCGCTTTGAGCTCATCATTGGTGATATATCTTCTAGAGTTCAAACAATGAGAGCAACTCAAGAAGAATGTCTATATAGCAGCTTCCTCTCTAAGGAAGAACCAAAGAAGGTAGAAGAAGCTTTGTTGGATCCTGATTGGATTTTAGCTATGCAGGAGGAGCTAAACCAATTTGAAAGGAATAAAGTATGGAAGCTGGTAACCAAGCATAAAGGAAAGAATCCAATAGACACTAAATGGGTATTCAGAAACAAGATGGATGAAAATGGCATAGTAGTCAGGAACAAAGCTAGATTGGTTGCTAAGGGCTATTGTCAACAAGAAGGAATAGATTTTGATGAAACTTTTTCTCCTGTTACAAGACTTGAAGCCATCAGAATTTTCTTAGCCTTTGCAGCCCATGCCAATTTCAAAGTATATCAAATGGATGTCAAGAGTGCATTTCTAAATGGAGATTTAGAGGAGGAAGTCTATGTCAGTCAGCCTCCTGGTTTTGAAGATCCAAATTTTCTAGACTATGTCTACTATCTTTTGAAAGAACTTTATGGACTGAAGCAAGCACCTAGAGCCTAGTATGACACTTTGTCAAAGTTTCTTTTAGAGAATCACTTCACTAGAGGTACTGTAGACAAAATTTTATTCTTTAGAAATGTTAATGGCTCTAGTATACTTGTTCAAATTTATGTAGATGACATTATTTTTGGCTCTACATATGAAAAACTTTGCAAAAAGTTTGCCAAATTGATGCAAAATAAGTATGAAATGAGCATGATGGGAGAACTAACTTACTTTCTTGGCTTGCAAGTTAGTGATGGAATATTCATTAGTCAAACTAAATACATTTATGATCGTTTAAAGAAGTTTGATTTAATGGATTGCACATCTGCAAAAACTCTCATGGCCACCGCAACTAAGCTTGAATTAAACACTACTGAAAAGTCTGTGGATGTTTCAAGTTATAGGGGCATGGTTGGCTCACTTCTGTACTTAACAGCTAGTAGGCCAGATATAATGTTTGCTACATATCTTTGTGCTAGATTTCAGGCTGATCCAAGAGAATCTCACTTAATAGCTATTAAGAGGATTTTCAGATATCTCAAGGGGACACCAAAACTTGGTATTTGGTACCCTAGAGATTCTGGTTTTGATCTAACTGGTTATTCAGATGCAGATTATGCAGGTTGTAGAATTGATAGAAAAAGTACAATAGGAACCTGTCAATTTCTAGGAAACAAGCTTGTGTTCTGGTTCAGTAAAAAACAAAATTCAGTTTCTACTTCTACAACTGAAGCTGAATATATTGTTGCTGGCAGTTGTTGTGCACAGATTTTATGGATGAAAAACCAATTGCTAGACTATGGTCTGCAAGTGGAAAGGATTCCCATTTTCTGTGATAACACAAGTGCAATTGCCATCACTGAAAATCCAGTACAGCATTCAAGAACAAAGCACATAGACATCAAGTACCACTTCATAAGAGAATATGTAATGAATGGTACCGTGGAACTACATTTTGTTCCAAGTGAAAAACAGCTTGCAGATATATTTACCAAGCCACTGGATGAATCCACCTTTTCAAGGTTGGTAAGTGAGTTAGGTATGTTAAATTACTCTTGAATCTTTACAGATAATTTACAAGTTGTAATGCAACCAAAAATTAATTGATTTTTCAGTCTTAGATGTAATTTTGGCTAAGTCAAAATTTACATCTAGACGGATGATCATTATCCATCGAGTTTGATCATCCGTCGGTGTACAATTTGTTAATAAAATCAATTATTTTTCTGGAATATTTTTATGACTCGACGGATAACTGATTTATCCTCATCCGTCGAATTGTCTCATTCTTAGCCGTTGATTCTCTAAACATTATCCATCGAGTATACTTACAGTTTGTAAGCATAACACGACGGATAATTGATGGAATTTTTACAGTTTATTTTTAAAACGGCTATTTTGGGCAATTCTTATTGGTTACTTTATTTTACTTTATTATTTTTTACAGTTGTTTTTGAGATAGTATAAAAGCATAATTCATTTTTATTGCTTTTCTTTTATCATTCTCAAATAATCTGCTCTAATTTCTTTCTTTCTCAAAAGCAATTATCATCTCTCTCTCTGCAATTTTCACTCTCTAACAATGGCACCAGTCGTCAAGTTCATGTCTCAAACTTGATTTATCTATGAGAAGAACAACTTCACTGCTCTTGTGAACAAGGGGATTCAACAGTCTGGCGACTACCACAAAATGATGGATTTTGTGAAGAACTGCAAACTCAACTATGCCATACTGGAATCACCCACCATCTACTGTGAGGTTGTTGAAGAAATGTGGACGACTGCAACATGCAACTCAACTGATAAGACTATCACATTCACTATTAAAGATAAGGAATTCTGTATTAATAGTGATATTGTTAAAGCATGTTTCAAAATTCTTGATAATACTGTAACTTCACCACACACAGACACTGACATTGTTAATATGCTTAACTCCATGGGCTATGCACTCTCCACTTCTAAATTAAGTGAAATTAGGAGGTTGGGTCTGAGGAAAGAATAGAGTTATCTGTGTGATGTAGTTACTAAGGTAGTTTCTGGTAAAATCAGTAATTTTGATTCAGTTAATATCTCTATGCTTAACATGCTTTACATGCTAGTAACTGATAAATTTTTTAACTTTAGTGATCTTGTCATAATTGAGTTGGGGCTTAAGTTAGGGGAGTTAAATAAGAGGGGTAAAAATGTTTACTCTGCTAGATTTTTAATGATGATTGCTAACCACCTCTCTGAGAATATTGTGTTTGAGAACCCAACCAACAAATTAGATTGTTGGGTTCAAGAGAGGAGAATCATTGCAGATTTGAACAGGGCAAACCATCACAAAGAGGTGCCACTCTTCTACTTTCCAGTTATGGAGGCACCTCAGGTAAGTGAGGTAATTCCAACTGTCTCTACTCTTCCAACCTCACAAACTTCTTTGCATTCTAGTGTAGCTATGGCAACTGTGTCATTGACCCAACAGTTGCCTACCCAAGCTGCCAAACCCAAAATTTCAAAAACAAAGACAAAGAAAGCTCCCTCTGGTGTCTCTCAAAAGATGCCAGTTGTAAAATCCACAAAACCTAAAGAGGGGAGTGTGAAGGTGGGTAAGAAAGGTGAGGGACAGGGTGAACATCAAAGAAACCCTAAGGATAAGGTTGGAGAGGTGAGTGTTTCCCAGCCTAGCCACACTGCAGTTTCCCAACAAACTGCAGTGCTTAATAAGGATATAAGCTCATTACTAGTTGCATTCTTCCAAAAGGATATGACTATTGAACAAAGCTCTCAGCCAAGAGCACATGCCAAAAGGGTAAGGGACACAAGCTCACCCCAAACCTATACTAGAAAGAAGAAACCAAAGACCCTTGGGGATGCACAGGGTTCACACACTGTGCAAACTGGTGCTAAAGACACAGTCACTGCACCTTCTCAAAGTCAGATTGATGTGGCTCCAATAAATGTGGAGTCACAGCCAAAATCTCTAACAATTGAAGCACCTGACACACCAAACTCTCCCACACACTCTTTGGATGTTGACATGATAAACACATCATTTCCAAATTCTCCATCTTTAACTCTCTTAGAGAAGCCAAAAATCCAAGCAAATGAGCATCATCTTCTAGATGATTTGTTGGCTCATTTGCCATTTCTTTCTGAAACTGTTGAGACATCTGTGACTAAATTTTCATCAATCTGCACAGAGTCCACAATAGTCTCCACTCCAAACTCATTTATTTCTACTTTCTCGATGGATATTGTTCATCCGTCGAGTAGTGATTGTATCCCGACGGATGTGCCTAACAGCAGTCATCCGTCAGTTAACCAAATTACTACCCCGATGGATATCTCTTATCCGTCGACTGTCTCTACACAACTTCAAATTTCATCAATTATTACAAGTGAAGAAGACTTAGTAGTAGTACAATCGCTCCTAAAATTGAGGGAAGGGAGTGAAATGAGTGAGAGTCTAGGTTGCTCCCAGGAAAAAGGAGAGGAAAAGAGTGAACCAATGCAGTCCATTTCTTTAGGATTGGCAAAAGTGAGTGTGAGGAGTCCCACCTTAGATGGTGAAGGTGAGGGTGTGAGGGTGGGGAGCCAAGGTGAGACCTTGATGCAACAAAAGAGAGATCATGAGAGAAATGCAGGTACAGAAGTGATAAGGATGGAAACCATTGCAAGTGAGTCAATGAATGTCAATGATACAGAAAGGGAAAGGCTATTTCAGCAAGAATATCAAGCTGTTATAGATTCCATTTCCCTGGATGCTGAGATATTTACTCACCCTGTGACAGCTTACCAAACTTTAGCTGTACAGGGCAATGAGGAGGCTGAAAGATTGTTGAACTTGGTGCATACAACACAATCTTTACAAAGAGCAAAGGATGCAATCACTGTTATGCCTTCCAATATTGGCAGTGATTTTGAGATGGATGAAGCTTCTTTTGAGGATGCTGATGGGGATGATGAGGAAGACAACATGAACATAGGGGGAGATGCAGTTGTTCCTGCCTGGATGCTTACAAAAGAATGTTCCTACTCACATCTCCAATCAACACTATTCAAGCTAATTCATGACACCCAAGCAGCCATTTAGGCATCTACTAATGCCAGCACAAAGAAGCTACTCACAACACATCTTGAAGCACTCCAGCTGCATAAAATTCAAGCCCTCTAACATAGTCAGAGTGTGGATGCCATCAAGCAAGAAATTTCTGAAGTCAAGCAAGATGTTATAGAAAGGATGGATGCTAGACTCCCTACAACCACCATGACTGAAATTGTTCAAAAGCTAAGGAAGGAGGTTGATCTTAACAGGAAAGTTGAGGTCATGGACTCAAGAATATCTGTTGTAGAGATGTCAATGGCCAAGATACTTGACAATCAAGAAACTCAGACTACACTACTCCAACAGTTGGTGGCTGCTCAACTCCCTCCCACACAACTTAATGATAATAAAAAGGGGGAGAAAGGCTCAAGTGAGGGGGAGCAACAGCTTAATATTCAAGTTAGCAAAGTAATTGTGCCTACAATTGTTTTCACCAAGCCACCAACTAAGGACATCATTGATCTGATTTATGAAGCAGCAGCCACATTGAGAGTAGCTGAAAAGAAGCAGTTGAGCCCAATCAACTGGGAGAAAATTGATGAGGACATTCAAAAGAAGTTTGGGCTAGCAAAGGAGCCAGAAAAATCAGCCATTCATCATTCTCAAGTCAGGAAAATTTCTGTGAATGATATGAGCATGAACTATCTGGAAAGAGGCCAAACATCATGCATCAAATCTTCAAAGGCAGATCTAATCTTGAAGCCAGAGGTTAACTACCCAAAATCTTCACTAAAGAATCCTTTGAACATAGTGTATAAGACACCAAAGCCTGATGAGAAGAAACTGTTTTCAAGATCTATTGCATTCTACAAGGATCCAGCTGATTCAGTATTGAAAAGGAGAATTGCCAAAGTTTTCAGAAATGGTAAGGAAATTTGTGTGGTGGCTGGACACCCTCAATTTGCTGAAGCAAAAAGAGAAGAAAAGGCAAAATTGAAGCAAGAAAAGAAGCAAGCTGCTCTAGATGCTAAAAAGGTCAGATAAAAGAAGGAACAAGCTGCTATCTTGGCCCAACTGCAAGTTGTGAAACCTACACAATAAATTCCTGAACAATCATTTGAAACCACTGAATCCAAGGAGCTGAAAATGCAAGGAGAATCAAAGCAGAGAAAAAGGGTTGGATACAAAATTCATGCAAAGAGGAAAGTGAACTTTGATGAAAAGGATTTGGAAGATCAGTTTCCCAAAAAGTCTACATCTGCAAAAACTCAAACATCCATGCCCTATATGGCACATGAAGAATTCAAGATAGATCCATCCAAGAATTTTCATGGTGAAACTATTATCCCTAAGGATAAACCAGTAGACTGGGAAAGTCTGCCAATTCCTGACTTCAATTTGCTAATCCTTAACAAGCCAAAGAGAACAAAGTCAAGAGCAATTGTAACACCCCCAGATCCGGGGTCGGGGATCCGGGTCGTCACGGTCTTTCTTTCCACAATATCACTTCACTTAATTAATAAATAACCTTATGCTGTGACCCCACACTAACACACACCACAACCCGTTATAGTCTCAGAGATGAAATTTAAATAAGTACAAGTCTTTGAATCCACAATTTAAAAGTTATTACAACCCAAAATGATTACTTGATAAATTTACAGTTAATTGCCATTATCTGCCACAAGTTATAATTATACATAATTGATTCTCGAAAGTAGATGGTCTGATCTACAATAGATCTACCTCTGCAGCTATAGCAGCTACAACATCAACGGGAAGACGCAGGACGCTTCCCACGCGCTTGCGCTGGGTCTGCTGGAGTCTGGCCATCTTTCCTAACTGTTGTTGTGTGATGAAGAAATAAAGCAAGGGTGAGCAGCAAGCCCACCAAAATAATATGTATAATGATTAACAATATATGAGTCTTCTCATAGTACTCATGAAAGTCTTGGTCAAAAGAAATGAACCAAGTTGATATCTTAATGCGATGAAGTCACAAAATATTCAGTGTATATATATATATATTCATATATACTTTTCAAAATATTGGAAGTCCTCTTCCATGCATAATACACACAGAGTTCCAGTGTATAACTGTATAAAAATATCGTTGCAAGGTGATCTCATATATCTAACCTTGTCTCAACATTATTCTGAAAATCTTTATCATGCATAAGATAATCATTTACTAGATATAAGTTTAAAAGATGAAGTTACCAGATACTCCAATATACTTATATCTTTTCCAAATACTACTTGAACTACCACCGTTCAAGTTATAATTAGTTCAAAAGTTCATCACATAGATGAGACTACAAGATAATACTTGAATAGATTCAACCTTTAAAATATCATCAAAATAAAATGAAGTTATGAGATACTTCATTTGATGTAAACATCATTTTGAAAACTTGACCCTGCCAACACTCAACAATCGCCCAACCGTAGCCTTTCTATCGAAGTGCTCTGGGTAGTGTTGCAGAAATTATCCAATTGGATGATGAACTCATTACGGGAGTTTGCCGCGCCAGGAAGACCACTTACGATGATCAGTCGTAGTAGTACAACCCCACCATTTTCTACATGTAGAGGAGAACCTGTCGGATTTACTTGTCAACCGAACACTGAACTCCTAAGGAATGGACCGCCTTAGCGGAACTTCCAGGCCATTTGGGCCAATATAATAAGGCTGGGCCGGCGCTACTCGACCACTTACGCCACTCCTAGTTCAGATGAAATCCATGACTCTGAAACGTAAAGCTCGTTTCCCCCTTTCCCCAAGTAGAAACTTGTTGATACGGCTCTACCAAGAAGTCGTACCTAGTTGGAAAGGAAAACTCACCGATATTTCCCAGGCGATGCCTGTTAATGGATTAACTTGTTCCAAGAATTTTACTTCCCGAATATTGGGTAAGTAATCAAAAACTCTTTTACCAAGACAGCAACCTTGTTGCGAATATAAAATACACCACCGAGCCGGATCCCCCAGGTTTTGAGCGAGTATTTAAATCTCCTTTTTAAAAGGAAGATCTTAAATATAAAAATAGTTTTGGGATCCGCTCTAACTTTTGAAAATCATTTTAAAGACTCGAAAACACTTTAAAGAGTGTTTGGAGTAAAACTGATTTAATGAAGTAAATCAGTCCCCAGAATATTTAGAAAATGTCTGAATATTATTATTTAAATAATATTCCCATAAAAAAATAATCTTTATAAAATAATTGAAGTAGAAGTATTAAAACTTATACTTGAAATGAATAGCAAATAATCAAAGATATACTTATACGAAAGTAATATCTTTATTTGAATAATCAAAAATAAGTTTGATTATCGACACCTTATTCTTTAATAAAATAAAGAATATATCTCAGCAAATAATCGGAGTCATAGATCCTCAAATGAATATTCAAATAATATTCAATAAATAAAATAAGCTGAGTCATAATACCTCGAATGAATATTATAAATAATATTCATTAAATAAAATAAAGGAGTCATACATCCTCAAATGAATATTCAAATAATATTCAATAAATAATGTAAAGGAGTCATACGCCTTCGAATAATATTCGAAATAATATTCAATAATAAAATAAAGTTAAAGTTATCGAATAAACCTTATTCGATTAATAGTTTTAAAAACTATATCCATATATATATATAAATAAATATATATATATATATATATATATATATATATATATATATATATATATATATATATATATATATACTCGGGAACATCGACTCCCGGTTTAGAAATATGTTCACCTTTTATCCCCTATACTAAGGGTATACGCAACTACTTGCTTATTTCTAGCATAGGTATTATGCAACTATAAGCATTGAAATCAACAGATAGATAACCAGATTACGAAACAGACATGCATATATACCATATTAGCATGCTCCAATATATCACAAAATTTGCTAATAACAATCATGCAATATCACAAGATAATGCATATACATATATTTACATCACAACAACAGTATAACGGGTAGAAAACTTGCCTGTGGACTTGGGGTGATAAAAGGCTCGGGACGAGTCTGGTAACCTATAAACAACAAGTAAGTTGGAATTAAACCAAAGTCACTTGTAAATCTATACTTTAACTAACTTAGACTCCAACGCTTGTTTTGCGCTCACTGATTCGCTTAAGCCACTCGAGTACCCTCGGCTCAACCATTTTTAATAATTTAACCTTTACGAGTTTTAAAGCGATTCCTTCGCGAGTGTCTTACCAACTGCCTAACACACTTACCATAAATGTTTCATACATTAATTAACCCTTTTTGGTCTTTAATCTATGTTTCAAAGTAAGGCGAGGGGAAAAGTTTCGTTCGCGAAACGCCGTTACTTGAAACGGTCGTTTCTCCTAAACCGTGCATCGGAATCGAACGAACTACATATCAAAACGAAGCTCGTAACATGAGCTATCTAAACATGGCAGTGGTCATAATCTAGCAGGGGGTTCTCGGGTCCTAATGTTATGCACAAAAACAGTCCAAAGAAAATCGGACGTTACGACGACTATGTTTACGCGATTACCAATGTTTAAACCATTCAAACCCATTCCAAATCAACCTCAAATCCAACCTCAAATCCATCATGCAACAAACATCCATCCTTATCACATCATAACAACCCCAACAAAATCCACATTAACCATTTATACTTATTCCTCACATGAACTAAAAGCTTTACTTAGGTTCTTTAACTAATTACCAAGATTTACAACTCCAACAATGCAACAAAACCAACTAATCTCTACAAACTCAACCAAACTTCAACCAATCAAGCATCATGCTTCACATATGCTATATCAAACACATTCAATCCTAATTACTCAAAACTAAAGCTAGGGTTTGTAGTTTATACCTTCCTTGGAGAGTGGAGAATCAAGAGAATGGCTTGGAATCACCTTTAAAGCCCTTATCCAAGCTTAATCTAAACAAAACTTCAAGAACACAAATTTTAGTTCTTGAAAACACTATTCACCATCTTCTTTCATGATTTATAGAAAAAGATTGGCTTGGAATTAGAAGCTTAAACTTATAGGAAGTATGTAACTATCCATGGGGAAGCTTAGATAATTACCTTGCTAAATAGTAAGTGGAGGAGCTTGGACTTTCATTTTTTAAGAAAACCACCCGAGAGCTTCATGAACAAAGCCTTGGTTGCTTTTGATTTTAGATGAAAATGATTTTTGCTTGGCTTGGTTACTTGGTTTTTGTGCTTGTTTTAGTCAATTACCTTCTTGCCCTTGAATTTGTGTGGTTCTCATTCAACCACACCTCCTTCCTTCCCATGTCATGCTTATATCATCCTCATGATGTCATCCTCCCTTCCTTGTCCTCTTTCTATTGGTTGGATGACATCATTCCCACTAATCCCTTTGATTAACTTCCTAATCGTTTGCCTAATGACCGCTGATCTGTTATACGGTTCGCTTAACTTTCGTTCTCGTTTATCGTTTGAAGGATCATACCCGGGATCTTATTACTTAGGTTCCCTTAACCTTTCTCAATACATTATATTCCTTTTCATGATCCTCTATTATAATCCTTTAATTTAAATCCTTTTTATCCTGTTACCTTATACTCAATTCTCTCCGTATCTTGTGGATTTCCGGGAAAAACCAAAGTGTTCGGAATTGGATTCTGACGATCTTTACATACACTTATATACTTCATAGAGTACTAATAATATCCCAGAAGATCAATAACAGAACCCCTACATAGTGTGGCATGAAAAGTTTTCTCATTCAGCAAAAACACTATTCATAAGGGTTTCAAAAATTTTCCAAAAATTGGGGTTATTACAGTCTCCCCTCCTTAAAAGGATTCCGTCCCGGAATCAGATAGAAAACAAATGGGGATACTTTCTTAGTATTGCACTTTCTAACTCTCAAGTCAATTTTCCCACATTGTGGTTCTACCATCAAACTCTTACTAGTTTGATAACCCTTCTCCTAAGCACTCGTTCCTTTTCACTCTATAACCCTTCCTGGTTGCTCCATATAGGTTACGTCTGGTTGCATGTCTATGCGCTCATATGCCCCTATTTGTCTGGCATCTGAATTACACTTCCTTAACATTAATACGTGGAACACGTTATGAACTTTCTACAGGTTCGGGGGTAGGGCTAGCTCATATGCTAACTTCCCAAACGTCTTAATATATCCAAGGGTCCAACAATTGGTGGACTTAGCTTTCCTTTCTTTCCGAATCTCATTAATTCTTTTCAAGGGAATACTTTTAACAATACAAGGTTGCCTCCTTCCTATTCTTTGTCCTTTCATGTCAAATCGACATACTTCTTATGTCCTTCCTGGCTACTACCAGTCGTCCTCTGATTAGATCTATTATATCCCTGGTCCTTTGGACTACTGCGGGTCCGAGCATCTTGCGCTCTACAATTTCATCCTAACATAAGGGAGATCGACATTGTCTTCCCTCAAGGATCTCATAAGGCGATACCTCAATACTGACATATGATCTATTGTCGTAAGATAACTTAATCCGCGTTAAGTGATCATTCCAAATTCTTTCAAGTCTATTACACAGACTCTCATCATAGCTTCTAATCATTATAGCTTTTGCTTCTCACTACCCATCCTTTTTCCCAGTTCGTAGTCGCTACTACCTTCCGTTCCTAATATTATACTAGTTATACTTTTGCTCGCTAGCGTTCTATAACTTTTTAATAACCACGCCAACCTTAGTATCACGAATGTGTTTCCATTCCGCATACTACCACCACTTTATTACTCCTTTTTCAGTTGTTTCTATTTTCCAAAATTTGATCAATCAAATAGAAGTAAAGGAATTTGTTGAGAGATCACTATGATCATGAACACTTGTTATATCACATAGTTAGTACAGAAGGTGGCCAGCCTTTAGTACTTGACAAGCAATTAAACAATAGATGGTATCTTACTAGGCTTCTATCACACAGATAGATAGTCATTCGGCAATACCTCCCCTTCTGGAAGGGTTGTTCTTCTCCGCTTACATGAAATGAAAAGAAGAGAAAAGAATGAACTGAAGAGAATTGTGTATTCGTAAAAATTTTATTGCCATAAAATATCTGGCTTGGAATCTACCTCTGAACTATAGAGGTTTGTCATAGGAGAACAAAACATATATGTATTTATATCAACATCGAGTATTATCGCATCGCATTTCACATGCTTAAATATTTGCTATTCCGTCCATCATTCTATGGACCCATGCACTTCCTCTAGCTTATACACAATTACCTTTGAAACTCCCTCGACATCGAAAATCGAATCTGGGATCTCATTCTATACATCATCGTTACTAGAATTCTATGCTTGCACCGCAACCTTCCTCGTATAATAATACGACTCTCTATTGATAAGAAAGAATAATTATTCACTAGGTAGATACTCTACTTAATTAGTCTATCAATGATAACTTATACACTACCACGACCCGATTAGTGGTACTCAATCTCAACACCCATTCCAATACAACTCTCATGGCTGTAATCAGCTCACTACTCGCAGAATCATTGCTGCCTTACTATGGTCCACCACTGACCTACTGTCGTCATTCACTTTTCCATAAAATCTTAATATCTAACCATACGGAGTCCATACATGTCGTATCAAATAATTCTAAGGAGGTAACCTAATCACCATTCCTGATTCATGAAGAACACTCCTGATCCTGACATACATACATGGCATGAAGCAGATAAAATTGCAGAAGAGTTTCAATCAAAGCAACGATAGCAGGTTAATACCATTCTAAATCATATGCCTTAAATAGAAGACTTACTCAAAGGTTCTTCTAGTCCTTTTTGAAACATGGTCCTGGCTTATCTCAAGATAGGACCTTCTAAGATAGATAGCCCGTTCATGGCGATTACACGAATTAAACCTTTAACAATTATTATTACAGTTGGGTATTGCACAGTCATCAGAACGAATGTCAATCTTCCAAACCATAATACAACCTTCACAGTTTTAACCATCATCACTGTATTCTTTTGGCATGAGCGCCTATAATTATCCTCTTACCTTTAAAGTGTCGGCCACCTCTTTGGCCTTTCCTGATAGTAAAATTTCCTTACAGTCAATATCATTTTAACCACCTCCAAATAAATTTTCTACCTCAATTCAATCACTGCTTATGTGAAAATGCTTTTCTTTAATATCTGATGAGTAAATAAAAAAAATATCACCATTTTTCCATAAGTTATAGCCTCAATCTTTAGAGGTTAATCACTGTCACGACTGACTCTCAATCATACTTAGAACATCTTTTATCTTAGGTCCTAATTGCCCTGAACAATTTCGACCTTTACTGGTTCGATCCATACTTTCTCGTGGTTTAACACGTGCCCCACTTGGCATCATTATAATTATGTCATATTTCCTTTATCAACATTTTTATTCTTGAGAATTTCAAATATTTCCTTTCTCCTTGTAAAACCTCTAAGGTTATCCTTCAATCATTCCTCCTGTATTCCCTATATACAGGGCATATCAAAATACCATTTACTAATACTAGAACCATTGTCTATATACTTCTAAAGAATTTCTCCACTGATCCTTAAAGGTTATTATTACCTTAATCCTTTCCAATTCATACTGTCAAAACTCATACTATCCCTATTAAGGGTGAAATGCCAACCTTTATGCATTCCCCTAGGATTCGTTTTAAGTTACCAATATTCTATCCTTAATTCCACCTTTAAAAAGGTACAAGCATCCTTCCATGGATAAATAAAGTCATATATCCCTGATAAGGGTATCTTATTCAATCATTCCCACCTCGATAGTATATGCCTAATTTCACAATAACATCTGTATTCAAAATGAGGTCAATCAATATGGCCTCCAAAAGATAAGAACGGTTATCCGCTTTTCTTGCCTGATTCAGTAATGATAATAGGGATGTTCTAGAAGATGTTTGTCGTGTTCAACGTAAACCTTTTAGTTCTAACTACTCATTTACCTCTTTTATTTATCTCAACAGTCATCTCAATGTTGGGATATCTTTCATACCTGGCGTCTCCCTTTCTGGGTATCGAGCCACCGGTCTTACACTTCACATTCTTGAAGGTCACTTCCTTCATCCAATTTTCCTAATTTCTTACTTCCTTGTCTCCTCAGTCTATCCGCGTCTCATTATTTATCCTTCGAATTATCTCAAGGTTTCCTCGAATCTTCCCAACTTACAGGGGATAAAATATATGTATCTCTTATACCTTCAACCATCAATTTAACTCATGGTGAATCACTCTCATCCGGACGATTACATACTTTTCTATTTCTATTTCTACGAGTCTTTAGGGTTTCCTCATACCCAACTCCCTTATCATTCCTCAACTCTCTTGCCTTTATATTCCTTTCTCTTATCGTTATTTCATGAACCAACACAACATAAGCATTGATTTTAAACATCCCGTCATTCTGGATTCGTGTCCTCAGAACGAATCTTGATAACTTTTTCAACTTAGATTCATAATTCATCATACTCATCCGCTTTTGTTCTAGCTCCAAAGCTTTTACACTATCTCCTTATCTTTGGGAATTACTTTCCCGAAAACAATTGACTGGACTTAAATCAGTTTATTCTAACCTCTGGCTCCGTGCCTTTCTTGGTCTTTCACCAACGGGTGGTCTCTCTCTTAGGAGGGTAAGTGACAAAACAGTCTTTTGTGGTTCGTCAATCATTTAGAGTCTCAAATGATTCATCTATTTCCTTTAGCCAGGCTCTTGCCTCGACCGGGTCAGCTTATTCCATGAAACTCTGAGAGCTTAGCGACTTAAAGGTCCTGAAAGAATTTCTCACCGTACTGTCTCCTCAGGGTGGTGGTTGGGGATAATAGTCTAAGTTCTGTCTAGACAGGTCCATGAATTACCGTATAGGAGTACCGTTTCGGGTCTCCTTTCCTTACTCGACTTTCTGTTTCCTTAGTATGAAATGTTTCATCCTACTCCCCATAATTGGGGTCATCTTTTAATTTAAAATCCTCATTTTCCACTCCATTATGTCATGGGTTCCTTCTATCTTGATGGCGACCTCCCTGACTATCACGTTCAGGGTTTGCTCTAAATCTTATTCCTCCAACTATGGCTCTCATCTAAGTTCTCATCTTTACGCTCTTGAACTTTTGGAACCCAAATTCTGTAGGAATACCTCATTATTCCCTTCTCATCTTTCTCGGTATTAACCTCTTATCTATTTGTTGGCTCTCTGCCTTCATTCATAACTTTTTCTGGCACAATATGATCTTTTCCAATAATTCGGGCTGTATTGCTATCTCAAACAGCTTTTCGGTACCGGCTCCGGTTACCTTCACTACTATTTCCAAAATCTCTTATAAACTCTCCCAAAGACATTATCATCTTGAGTCTCTCCTTTTTACTAAGGGCATCAGCCACCACATTGGCTTTCCCCGAATGATAAGGAATCTGCCAATCATAATTCTTGATTAGCTCTAACCGCCTCCTCTGGCGTATGTTGAGCTCTTTCTACGTAAGAATGTACTAGAGCACTTATGGCTTAGGTAATTCTCGCACTTCTCTCCATACAAGTAGTGCCTCCAATCTTTAGGGTAAAACTATTGCCACGAGCCTAAGCTCATGGGCGGTGATATCAAATTTCATATTACCTTAATTGTCTTGACGCAGACGCGATTATCTTGCTGTGCTAAGAAGCACCCTAATTCCTTATACGAAGCGTCACTTACAAATCACAAAATCTCCTTTTTCCATCCGGCAATGCCAGCATAGGGGCCATCACCAACCTCTGCTTCAGTTCTCGAAAGCTGTTCTCGCATTTCTCTGTCCATTCGAACTTCTCAGTCTTACGAGTAAGCCGCGTTAAAGGGGCTACTATCTTTAAAACTTGAACGAACCTCCGGTAGTGACCGGCCAATCCAACCTCTGGTAGTCGACCAAACCATGATCATCAATTCATCAGTGGTCCTTTATCCAATCCTGTCAGGATCCTCCATGGGGTCCTTCTCAACAACTATCCCTACTAGGACAACATCCTTAATATCAACATCATCCGGTCCTGCATTAGGACACTCTATCGGATCCACAATCTGATCTCCAATAACTAATAAAACATCATCGCGTTGATGTTCCTCAACTTCAGGGTTCGGAGTCCCGCTACCATATACGATAACGAACTACGCTCCTATCACGATATTTATAAGGGTTCCCATAAGGGTTTTTAACTGTCAGTACTACATTAGGTAGCCCGACTATGAACTTGGCAAGAGTTCTTATTATCTTAGTTGTTATCTTAACGTCACATCATCTTTGAGGTTTATAACGCTTAGCTCTGATACCATTTCTGTAACACCCCCAGATCCGGGGTCGGGGATCCGGGTCGTCACTGTCTTTCTTTCCACAATATCACTTCACTTAATTAATAAATAACCTTATGCTGTGACCCCACACTAACACACACCACAACCCGTTATAGTCTCAGAGATGAAATTTAAATAAGTACAAGTCTTTGAATCCACAATTTAAAATTTATTACAACCCAAAATGATTACTTGATAAATTTACAGTTAATTTCCATTATCTGCCACAAGTTATAATTATACATAATTGATTCTCGAAAGTAGATGGTCTGATCTACAATAGATCTACCTCTGCAGCTATAGCAGCTACAACATCAACGGGAAGACGCAGGACGCTTCCCACGCGCTTGCGCTGGGTCTGCTGGAGTCTGGCCATCTTTCCTAACTGTTGTTGTGTGATGAAGAAATAAAGCAAGGGTGAGCAGCAAGCCCACCAAAATAATATGTATAATGATTAACAATATATGAGTCTTCTCATAGTACTCATGAAAGTCTTGGTCAAAAGAAATGAACCAAGTTGATATCTTAATGCGATGAAGTCGCAAAATATTCAGTGTATATATATATATATTTATATATACTTTTCAAAATATTGGAAGTCCTCTTCCATGCATAATACACACAGAGTTCCAGTGTATAACTGTATAAAAATATCGTTGCAAGGTGATCTCATATATCTAACCTTGTCTCAACATTATTCTGAAAATCTTTATCATGCATAAGATAATCATTTACTAGATATAAGTTTAAAAGATGAAGTTACCAGATACTCCAATATACTTATATCTTTTCCAAATACTACTTGAACTACCACCGTTCAAGTTATAATTAGTTCAAAAGTTCATCACATAGATGAGACTACAAGATAATACTTGAATAGATTCAACCTTTAAAATATCATCAAAATAAAATGAAGTTATGAGATACTTCATTTGATGTAAACATCATTTTGAAAACTTGACCCTGCCAACACTCAACAATCGCCCAACCGTAGCCTTTCTATCGAAGTGCTCTGGGTAGTGTTGCAGAAATTATCCAATTGGATGATGAACTCATTACGGGAGTTTGCCGCGCCAGGAAGACCACTTACGATGATCAGTCGTAGTAGTACAACCCCACCATTTTCTACATGTAGAGGAGAACCTGTCGGATTTACTTGTCAACCGAACACTGAACTCCTAAGGAATGGACCGCCTTAGCGGAACTTCCAGGCCATTTGGGCCAATATAATAAGGCTGGGCCGGCGCTACTCGACCACTTACGCCACTCCTAGTTCAGATGAAATCCATGACTCTGAAACGTAAAGCTCGTTTCCCCCTTTCCCCAAGTAGAAACTTGTTGATACGGCTCCACCAAGAAGTCGTACCTAGTTGGAAAGGAAAACTCACCGATATTTCCCAGGCGATGCCTGTTAATGGATTAACTTGTTCCAAGAATTTTACTTCCCGAATATTGGGTAAGTAATCAAAAACTCTTTTACCAAGACAGCAACCTTGTTGCGAATATAAAACACACCACCGAGCCGGATCCCCCAGGTTTTGAGCGAGTATTTAAATCCCCTTTTTAAAAGGAAGATCTTAAATATAAAAATAGTTTTGGGATCCGCTCTAACTTTTGAAAATCATTTTAAAGACTCGAAAACACTTTAAAGAGTGTTTGGAGTAAAACTGATTTAATGAAGTAAATCAGTCCCCAGAATATTTAGAAAATGTCTGAATATTATTATTTAAATAATATTCCCATAAAAAAATAATCTTTATAAAATAATTGAAGTAGAAGTATTAAAACTTATACTTGAAATGAATAGCAAATAATCAAAGATATACTTATACGAAAGTAATATCTTTATTTGAATAATCAAAAATAAGTTTGATTATCGACACCTTATTCTTTAATAAAATAAAGAATATATCTCAGCAAATAATCGGAGTCATAGATCCTCAAATGAATATTCAAATAATATTCAATAAATAAAATAAGCTGAGTCATAATACCTCGAATGAATATTATAAATAATATTCATTAAATAAAATAAAGGAGTCATACATCCTCAAATGAATATTCAAAAAATATTCAATAAATAATGTAAAGGAGTCATACGCCTTCGAATAATATTCGAAATAATATTCAATAATAAAATAAAGTTAAAGTTATCGAATAAACCTTATTCGATTAATAGTTTTAAAAACTATATCCATATATATATATATATAAATAAATAAATAAATATATATATATATATATATATATATATATATATATACTCGGGAACATCGACTCCCGGTTTAGAAATATGTTCACCTTTTATCCCCTATACTAAGGGTATACGCAACTACTTGCTTATTTCTAGCATAGGTATTATGCAACTATAAGCATTGAAATCAACAGATAAATAACCAGATTACGAAACAGACATGCATATATACCATATTAGCATGCTCCAATATATCGCAAAATTTGCTAATAACAATCATGCAATATCACAAGATAATGCATATACATATATTTACATCACAACAACAGTATAACGGGTAGAAAACTTGCCTGAGCGACTTGGGGTGATAAAAGGCTCGGGACGAGTCTGGTAACCTATAAACAACAAGTAAGTTGGAATTAAACCAAAGTCACTTGTAAATCTATACTTTAACTAACTTAGACTCCAACGCTTGTTTTGCGCTCACTGATTCGCTTAAGCCACTCGGGTACCCTCGGCTCCACCATTTTTAATAATTTAACCTTTACGAGTTTTAAAGCGATTCCTTCGCGAGTGTCTTACCAACTGCCTAACACACTTACCATAAATGTTTCATACATTAATTAACCCTTTTTGGTCTTTAATCTATGTTTCAAAGTAAGGCGAGGGGAAAAGTTTCGTTCGCGAAACGCCGTTACTTGAAACGGTCGTTTCTCCTAAACCGTGCATCGGAATCGAACGAACTACATATCAAAACGAAGCTCGTAACATGAGCTATCTAAAAATGGCAGTGGTCATAATCTAGCAGGGGGTTCTCGGATCCTAATGTTATGCACAAAAACAGTCCAAAGAAAATCGGACGTTACGACGGCTATGTTTACGCGATTACCAATGTTTAAACCATTCAAACCCATTCCAAATCAACCTCAAATCCAACCTCAAATCCATCATGCAACAAACATCCATCCTTATCACATCATAACAACCCCAACAAATCCACATTAACCATTTATACTTATTCCTCACATGAACTAAAAGCTTTACTTAGGTTCTTTAACTAATTACCAAGATTTACAACTCCAACAATGCAACAAAACCAACTAATCTCTACAAACTCAACCAAACTTCAACCAATCAAGCATCATGCTTCACATATGCTATATCAAACACATTCAATCCTAATTACTCAAAACTAAAGCTAGGGTTTGTAGTTTATACCTTCCTTGGAGAGTGGAGAATCAAGAGAATGGCTTGGAATCACCTTTAAAGCCCTTATCCAAGCTTAATCTAAACAAAACTTCAAGAACACAAATTTTAGTTCTTGAAAACACTATTCACCATCTTCTTTCATGATTTATAGAAAAAGATTGGCTTGGAATTAGAAGCTTAAACTTATAGGAAGTATGTAACTATCCATGGGGAAGCTTAGATAATTACCTTGCTAAATAGTAAGTGGAGGAGCTTGGACTTTCATTTTTTAAGAAAACCACCCGAGAGCTTCATGAACAAAGCCTTGGTTGCTTTTGATTTTAGATGAAAATGATTTTTGCTTGGCTTGGTTGCTTGGTTTTTGTGCTTGTTTTAGTCAATTACCTTCTTGCCCTTGAATTTGTGTGGTTCTCATTCAACCACACCTCCTTCCTTCCCATGTCATGCTTATATCATCCTCATGATGTCATCCTCCCTTCCTTGTCCTCTTTCTATTGGTTGGATGACATCATTCCCACTAATCCCTTTGATTAACTTCCTAATCGTTTGCCTAATGACCGCTGATCTGTTATACGGTTCGCTTAACTTTCGTTCTCGTTTATCGTTTGAAGGATCATACCCGGGATCTTATTACTTAGGTTCCCTTAACCTTTCTCAATACATTATATTCCTTTTCATGATCCTCTATTATAATCCTTTAATTTAAATCCTTTTTATCCTGGTACCTTATACTCAATTCTCTCCGTATCTTGTGGATTTCCGGGAAAAACCAAAGTGTTCGGAATTGGATTCTGACGATCTTTACATACACTTATATACTTCATAGAGTACTAATAATATCCCAGAAGATCAATAACAGAACCCCTACATAGTGTGGCATGAAAAGTTTTCTCATTCAGCAAAAACACTATTCATAAGGGTTTCAAAATTTTTCCAAAAATTGGGGTTATTACAGCAATCAAGAAAGTGAAGCCTTCAACTCTCAGATCCAAGTCCCTAACCAAAGCTCAACCCAAATTCAACAAGGAGAATATTATGTACATCTGTGACATCAAGGAATTCTCTGATCTAAACCTCTATCTAGATGAACTGGAAGAAGTTAGAGGGATTGATACCTACAGGAATCTACCTGAAAGGTTAGTTTTCAAGTATAAGGGAGGAAAAGAGATACAATGACTACTTCACAGGATCCTTCAAGAAAGCAAATCTGTGCTGATAAAGGTTTATTCATCCTTCAAGAAGAACTTTGGATTCGATGTGACAGCTAGAAGACTTGTTCTAAAGAAGATTAAAGAACTGAGGAGTACTAGAGCCAAAGATGCACTCCCAAAGACTCTAATTATTCCTTACACAGGGAGTAGAGTGCATCTAAGGCCCTACTGGATGATGGAATTCATGGATGATTAAGGAGTTAGAAGATTCTTCAGATTAGAAGACCAATTGAGTATCTCTAGCAATGAGACTCTTTTGGAAATGCAAGAAATGTTAAATCTCTCAGAATCTGATGAACTGGAATTCCACAGACAGCTCCAAAATCAGATAGAAGAAAACAACAGAAAGCTTGGAAAGAGATCCAGATCTTCAAGGAAATAGATTAATCTGTTCAGGCTAGAGGAGCACCTTGAAAATGACTGTGAGCAAATCTTTGTACACTTTGTTAATTAAAGCACTTTACAGTTTTATCTACTTCCATTTAAAATTTGTATTTTTAGGGTGTTTTGTTATCGTCAAGTTTCTCTTAATTTATGGCTATAATTCTAGCAGACATAAATTGGGGGAGATTGTTGTGAATATGTTGTGAACTTGATGATTTAATTAACAAAGCACCTTAGTAGATTTAACTTAGTGAAAAATGTAGCACTCGGCGGATAAGGAATATAGTCTCGACGGATAACTCAATATAGTCCCGACGGATGATGGTTTATTATCCATCGAGTGAGTAGCTTATGTAATAATAAGTCATGTAGCACATTTCTGCAAACACCTTTGTTTAGATTCTGTAGTAGCATATAAGTCATGTTGACTTTAATTAGATATGTAGAATAGGTTGATTAATTGTACATAGATGATGTCTTGTAATTCTGCATAAATGAAATGAAGTCAAGTGCCAAATAGCTACCCGACGGATGATCAACAAAGCCACCGACGGATGATCAACAAGGCAACCCGACGGATGATCATGTACCCGACGGATGATCAATTCAAACATCCGTTGACAGTGACAACACAGTCACATGTGTCAAGTGTATGCAAAAGGAATGTGGTAGCCTATTCAACTGGGTTTTTGAGAACAAAGAAGTATTTCCATTTCTATGCTAATATGAAGATATTCAAAGATGCTGAAATAGAGTAATGAAGCAGCATAGTATTAGACTTGATAGGTTTTGTTTTATTATCTTGTCTTATTACTGTGTAATCTTGGTGATATATAAACCAAGAGTAGCAATTAGAACAACAAGAAGACTAAGCAAGAAAATTCCCAGAGAAACATTTATAAGCTGTATTTTTAGTATTTCTTTGTAAGTTTAGTTGTTCTTATTTGTAAGCAGATGTGAGCTATTCAAGCTTCACAAAGTTCTCTTGATATATATATATATATATATATATATCTGGTGAATATATTCAAATCCACCAGAAAGTTTTAAAGACTTGCGTTTTTATTACTTTGTGTTTTGATTCATATTTAACTTGTTATTCTGCACTTTGCAAATCAAAACACTGTCATATATATCTCAAGTTAGAACATTTTATAATTCAGAAAAAGTTTCAAGAATTCCATTCAACCCCCCTTCTGTAATTCTTGTTGCATTGTTAGGGACTAACAATCCTGTCAATGTATTCTGGATCTGTAGCTTCCAGAAACATAGCCATCTTTACTTTCCATATGGGATACTCAGAAGGTGAAAGGCATATGTTAAGCCTATTTGTTTATTCGAGGATTTAACTCAACTCAAATAAGAATGTAATAAGTAAATAGTGGATCTATCGTCAGAGAGATCTCACAAAGTAACATCTGTCAAAGGGTAAAGAAACATTGTTCATCTACAGACTTGAAGATTCACTGGAAGAAGCTCAAGTAATTGATCAAGCCTCAGTGATATAAATCAAGATTGTAGATTTAACCAAGTGACAGAGATCTCGCCAGGGTATCAATTAATTACAGGAATTTAATCTGAAGAAAATCAAGACTTGAAGAAATATCACAGAAGTTAGTCATTCATGAACCAGACAGTACATCGAGTGTCAACATTCAAGTGGTGAAATGGATTCAGTGATTTTCAGAAGATTGTCAGAAGATTGGTTGCTGCTCAGGGTTAGTATTAATTCTCTATTAATTAATTAAGTCATAATTTAATTAAGAAAATAAATTATATCTGCAAAGATTAATTTATTGATTAATTAAATTAATTGATTAATTAATTCAGAATTAATTTTAGGAATTTTTAGAAGTTTAATTGGATTAAATTCAATCTTAAATCAGCAAGACAATTGAAAATGAACTAGCATGACAATCTGGATTGTCATACCGATTGTCATGCCAGTTCAAAAGATTGTCCTACCGATAGTCATGCTGGTTCAAACGATTGTCTTACTAGCTCAAAAGGATAGTCTCACCGATTTTCATACAAGCTTAGAGGATTGTCATTCCAGTTCAATTAATTCGGCTGTTGATAAATAGAAGTAGAAGTCATTCAACTCATCTTTCAATCATACATAACACATTCAAGAACAAAGAAAAGAAAGCAGCCGCCTTGAAACATTTTATTTTCTTCTCTGCTTACATCAAGATCAAAATTCTAGTTTATTAATGTTAAATCCAAACCACTAGAATTATTTATCTTGTTCTTGTGTAACAATCTAGCGGATCAAAATCCCTAGAACTTAATCTCAAATCGCGTTTAGCATTTGACTCTAATTATTACAAAAATAGAAAAAGTTCATGTCGAATTTATTCTAAATTTGTGATAATTAATTTGAGATTAATTCCTTGTAAACGATACAGTTGTTGTAACATCTTTCAAGTTTAATAATAAGTTTATTTAACTTGAATTTTGTTTCACATTTTTATTCCGCATTTTATTCGATTAAACGGTATTGTTTGTATTCAACCCCCCTTCTACAAACATATTGAGACCTAACAATTGGTATCAGAGCCTTCTGATTAACGTACAAATCAAGATCCTAGACTTTTGTGTTTCTTTCACTTCTTGAATTTTTTATTCACTCAAAAATTCATAATGACTACACAAAAAGTTGGAACCGTTAAAATTCCACTTTTCGATAAAGAAAATTATGTTATGTGGAAGAAGAAGATGCTACTGTTTTTACAAGTTGCTAATCCCAAATATTTGCAAGTGTTGAAGAAGGGTCCAAAAATTCCTATGGTTATTGAACCAGAGGTAATAGAAAATGATGTGGTGATCACCAAAGCGAGAACTTATGTGAAGGATCCTGAGGACTTCTCTCCTGCTGAAATAGAAGAAGCCTCCCTGGATGCTAGCCTTCAATTAATCTTAGTAGATTCCCTTAATCCCCTGATGAATAGACATGTGATGAATTGTAAAGATTCCAAACATATCTGGGAAACTATTGAGATTATTAATGAAGGCACAGAGGAAGTTAGGGAGAACAAACTAGAAATCCTAACCTCTGAGTATGAATACTTTAAATCCAATCCAGGGGAAGGAATCACTGAAGTATTTGAGAGGTACAATGCATTGATCAACAACCTGAACATTAATGGTAAATACTATTCCATCAGGGAGGTCAACAAAAAGTTCCTTTTAACACTGCCAACTCATCTCGAACATAGAATCACTGCCATAAGAGAAGCAAGAGATCTGAGTGAGATTTCTTTGGAAAGGCTCTATGGTGTGTTAAAGACTTATGAGTTGGAGCAGATTCAGCAGAAGGAAGTTTACCGGAAAGGAAGAGTGGTCAGCATGTCTACTGCTCTAGTAGCTGATGAACAACAACAACAACCACAATATCAACAACAATCTCAACAGTCAGAAAGAATGGTACAGTCTTCCAAGGTTGAAGATAATGTGATAGTAGCAGAATTTGATTCTCCTACTACAAATCAATCAGGAGATGATTATTATTCCTTGGAAGAACTGGAGCAATTGGAGGATGAGTCAATGGCCCTGATTGTCAAGAGATTCTCAAATGTCAGATTCAAAAGGAATCCCTAGTTCAAGTACAAGTCCAACTACAACAGATTCCAGAAAGGTGGATCTTCATCCTCTAACACCAGCAGTGGTGGGTATAAAACAGGGATGGTTGATCGAAGCACCATTCGATGCTTCAACTATAATGAGTTGGGACACTTTGCCACAGAATGCAGGAAGCCAAAACAAGCTAGGAAGAACTCTTACGATTCTAATCAGAAGAGTAAATCTGAAAGGGCTTACCTGGCAAAGGGAAGAAGCTGGGATGATACTGACAGTGAAGATGAAGAAGTTGGGAATCTTTCTCTCATGGCTAGTGATTCAAGCACCTCATCGTCAAGAAAAGAGGTAAAATTTACTGATGCTGAATTAGTTTATCATCTAGGAGGTTCCTTAGATTGTGCTCGTCGTGATAATGAATTGTTAAATCAACAAATCAAAGACCTTGAGAAAGAGGTCAATGAATTAAGACTTGTACACATTAATCAAGATAAATTAAAAGATCAAGTGTCTTTTCTAGAGAATAGAGTTGACTGTTATAGAAAACTTGAAACTATTCTTAAAGACAAGATCACTGGTCTTGAGGCTAAGGTTAAAGCTTACTTTAATTCTTGTTCGAAGTCCAAAGAGTTTTACAATAAGCAAGCTGTTAATCAAACATCTGGTATAGGTTATGATTACAATGCTGCTATTGGAAAATTAGGCATAAACTCCCCTCCTCATGTCTGTGCTAAAGGCAGGGAAGTACCACATGTGCTTAAGGGTGTTGATGAACCCCTCTATAAAGAATCAATTGCTGAACCATTTGATGAGACCTCTCTTATTATTCAAGAAGAAATCTGTGCTCAAGATAATGCTAATGAGAAAGCTGTCTCCAAGTCAAGTGTGTCAAAAGTTTCAGTCAAGGTTGTAAAAGCAACTGAGACTAACTCAGACACACATGAGTTGGATAACACAAATGCCATGTCTACCATGCATAAGTTGCCTATTGTTAATCCCTCTCATAAAGCATGTGGTGTTCCTGATTGTATGTCTTGTGCTTTTAATCTGATGTTTGCTTATTTTAATGGTAAGCATGTTTCTAATGATAAGACTACTCCTCGTCAGTATGTGAATAATAGAAAGCATGATAGGTCTAAGACTGCTAGTCCTCCTAAAGCTAGAAAGGAGACATTTGTGCCTAAGCCTAAACAGAAATTTGTCAAGGCTGTTCACAAGGTCAAATGTTCAGTCATTGAGAACGTTGAGAATATTAAAATTAAGAATGTTGTTTTGCCTGATAAAGGCCAATTTTACAAGTATGCCGGACCCAGCCAAGCTTGGGTTCCGAAGAAGGTCTAATCCATTTGTATTGCAGGGCATTAAACAGGTACAACCGGTAGTGTGGATTCTTGACAGCAGATCGTCAAGACATATGACCAGAGATAGAGCCCTGCTATCAAATGTGATTGAGAAAGCTGGCCCAGTGGTTACCTTTGGAGATAACAGCAAAGGTTTAACGGAGGGATATGGCTGTTTGCTAGCTGGAAATGTTATCATTGAAAATGTATATGTTGTGCAAGGACTTGAACACAATCTGCTTAGCATTAGTCAGTTCTGTGACAACGGCTACAATGTTTTATTCGACAAGCTGAAGTGTCAGATTCTGCACAAGAAAAGTGAAAAACCCTCCTTAATGGGAATCCGGAAAGGAAATCTGTTCGTAGCTGACATGAACTCTGGAAGCAATCCTGAAGTCAATTGCTTCTATGCAAAGGCATCGTCAGATGAGAGTTGGCTATGGCACAAGAGACTTTCTCATCTCAATTTCAAAACAATGAATTCTCTTGTAAAAAGAGAATTGGTAAGAGGTCTGCCTCAGCTGGAATTCTCTCCAGAAGGACTATGTGAGGCTTGCCAGAAAGGAAAGTCAAAGAAAGCAAGTCACAGAGGCACTGACACATCTTCCATAACTGGTGTTCTACAATTATTGCACATGGATTTATTTGGACCAGTTAATGTCCTTTGGATGTCAAAGAAGTGTTACTGTCTTGTGATAGTTGATGACTATTCCAAGTATACGTGGGTTTTATTTCTTCACTCTAAGGATGAAACACCACAAGTTGTGATTGATCATATCAAGATGATTGAGTTAGATTCTAACGTCCCTGTTAGAGCAATAAGGTCAGATAATGGGACAGAATTCAAGAATGCACTTCTCAATGAATTCTGTACAGACAAAGGGATTACCAGACAATTTTCAGCTCCTAGAACCCCTCAGCAAAATGGAGTGGTAGAAAGGAAGAATCGTACATTGATTGAAGCTGCAAGAACGATGTTAAGTGAATCCGGTCTTCCAATGTACTTTTGGGCTGAAGCTGTCAATACTGCATGTTATACTCAGAATCAAACTCTAATCAACAAAGTCTTCATGAAAACTCCTTACGAGATTTTGAATGAACAGAAACCTTCTATCAAATACTTTCATGTATTTGGTGCCAGATGCTTCGTGCTCAAGGATGGAGATGATCGTCGTGGTAAGTTCGAGGCAAAGGCATATGAGGGTATTTTTGTTGGATATGGAAGAAGATCATACAGAGTATATATCATTGATCAACACAAAGTAACTGAAAGTGTCAATGTTACATTTGATGACACTAAACTCCCTAGTATCCAAACTGAAGATCCTTCTGAGAAACTGAAGTTTGATGATATGTCAGATTCAGAATCAGAACATGGTCAAGAACCTGAGGTTGTTGTTGGTGAAGAACCTGTTAATCTTGATGATACTCAAGGTAATAGTGATGGAAACTTTGGCAACAATGTAGATATCACTGCTACTGATGGAGAATCTTCAAGTCAACATGGCAACAACTCAGGGGGAGATGCTGAAGGATCATCTAGTAGGACACAACATCACAATGAATTTCAAGGCGAATCATCAAGATCAAATCTTCCAAGACAGACTGTCTGGAATAAAGCTCACCCTTTTGAGTTGATTATTGGTGATCCAGATGTTGGAGTCAAAACTAGACGTGCTACTCAAAATGAGTGTCTGTTCTCAGGATTTCTTTCTGAGATAGAACCTAAAAAGATTGAAGAAGCACTAACTGATCCAGATTGGGTGATTGCTATGCAAGATGAGCTCAATCAGTTTGAAAGTCAACAAGTCTGGAAACTAGTACCTAGACCTACACACAAGAAAGCTGTTGGTACTAGGTGGGTATTCAGGAATAAACTAGATGAAGATGGTGTGGTTACAAGAAACAAGGCAAGACTGGTAGCAAAAGGGTATTCTCAAGCTGAAGGCATTGATTATGATGAAACCTATGCTCCAGTGGCTAGACTTGAGGCCATCAGGATATTTCTGGCATTCGCAGCATTCTCAAACTTTAAAGTTTATCAAATGGATGTCAAGAGCGCCTTTCTGAATGGAAAGCTAGATGAAGAGGTATATGTAGAGCAACCTCCTGGTTTTGAAGATCCAGATCATTTGGATTTTGTCTTCTTTCTTTTCAAGGCTATCTATGGGCTAAAACAATCTCCAAGAAAATGGTATGACACTCTCTCTGAATTTTTTATTGAAAATAGCTTTATTAGGGGTGTCATAGACAAAACTCTCTATTCTAAAAAACATAAGAATGATACTATATTAGTCCAAGTCTATGTGGATGATATAATATTTGGGTCTACTAATGATAATCTCTGTAAGAGATTTGTTAAGTTAATGCACATCAAGTTTGAAATGAGCATGATGGGAGAGCTGAAGTTCTTTCTTGGATTACAAGTAAATCAAAGGTTAGATGGAACATTTATTTGTCAATCCAAGTATCTCAAGGAACTCCTCAAAAAGTACAATCTAGAGGATTCTGCATCAGCAAGGACTCCATCAACTACAGCTGTCAAGCTTGGACCATGTGAAAACTCCATTAAGGTAGACGTCACAAGCTACAGAGGTATGATTGGCTCGTTACTCTATCTTACTGCAAGTAGACCAGATATTATGTATGCTACATGCTTATGTGCAAGGTTCCAAGCAGATCCTAGAGATATTCATCTCATTGCTGTTAAACGAATCTTAAGATATCTTAAGGGAACACCAAATCTAGGTATTTGGTACCCTAAAGAATCTGCTTTTAACCTTGTTGGATATACAGATTCAGATTACGCAGGAAGTGTTGTTGATAGGAAAAGCACCTCAGGAAGTTGTCAATTCCTAGGAAGCAGGCTAGTCTCATGGTACAGCAAGAAACAGCAAACAGTTTCCAACTCAACGGCCGAGGCTGAATATATTACTGCTGGAAGCTGCTGTGCTCAGATCTTGTGGATTAGGAACCAGCTACAAGACTATGGCTCTGTATTGAACAAAATTCCTATTTTATGTGACAATACAAGTGCAATAGCCATCACCAACAACCCTGTGCAGCACTCGAGGACAAAGCACATTGACATCAGGTATCATTTTATTAGAGAGCACGTCATGAATGGTACTGTTGAACTATTTTTTGTTCCAACAGAAGAACAAATAGCAGATATTTTCACTAAACCACTTGATGAATCCACATTTACCAGATTAGTTGGTAAATTGGGTATGTTGAATAGTTTTAGTGATTAATCTAGTTAATATATGAGATCTGTTCTTAAATAAATTTTCAATTGAATTTTCCATACATGAAAAATTCATTTGCAAATTTATTTTATCATTTTTCCCAATTTCTTGCTTAATTCTCTGTAATTTATATTATCTTATCTGTTTTATTTTTCCTACTTGTTAATTTAAAATATATCAGAATATTTTATTTTCTCTAAAAATATTTTTCTATGAATTTTATTTGCTAAAATTCAATAGAAATCTATTTTTGGAATAAAAATAATAAATTCTGATATATTGTTTTTGTTTCTGTAAATATTATAGGCCTGTATTTCAGTTTTACTATTTTGTAATATAATTTCAGTACATATATATAAGTATGTACATTTTGATTGTATTTCTACTGAAATGACAATCGGTAAGACAATTGAAATTGTCTTGCTAAAAGTCATTTCAGTACTTATATATATATACGTATTTTCATGTAATCGTTTTATTTACAGAATGACAATCGGCAAGACAATTGAAATTGTCTTGCAGAAAGTCATTTCAGTATATATTTGTCATATTAGTGTTTTTCAGTATAGTTTATACTGGCAAGACAATCGGTATGACTATCAATTGTCTTGCCAGTTATAAACATTATATATATATTTTCTTTTATTTTATACTGGTATGACAATCGGTATGACTATCAGATTGTCATACCAGTTATATATTATTACTTGTTTTATTCTATTTGTTTTCTGTTATTTTCTTTCTTTTGCCTGGTATGACAATCGGTATGACAATCCCGGATTGTCATACCAGCTGTAATATATAGGCGTTTGTTTGTTTTGTTTTAAAACCATTTCATCAGTTTCTTTTTTTTAAGTCGAACAGTTTTCTTCATTTTCTCTCTTCTCTCTCTTCGAACAAAATCAAACGAACTGCTTCTTTCCTTGCTCGAGTTTTTACTCAGCAAACTGAATCTTCACTCCTGTGATATATACTTACATATATATACATACAGGAGTGCTGTCAAATTTTTTTTCATTTCAAATTTTTATTAATCAGTTTGCCCCTTCAAATTCAGTTTGTGTTTGTTGATTTTGAGCATTTTTACTTTTGTTTTAATTTCTGATTTGTGTCTTTTGGCTTGTTTAATCTGGGTTTTTGAGTTAAGGATTTTAACGAGATACATTCCTGTCTAAATTTTTCGATTATAATTAATTTAATTCGAATTATTGAATTAATTTAATTAATTCGAATTTTCTTAATATTATTCTTAAAATTCTGAAAGTGTGTGTCTTATTATTATTTTAAATGGCTCTCAATTTCCAAATTGTCCCTCATAATCTCGTTGGTTATTTTAATCCAGAAAAATGTGATGTGGAAAAATTTAAGCCGTGGATTACTTTTTTAAATGACCATTCGATTGTTAGCTCTGCTATTAGATCAAATGTGATATTAAATGTTGATCTGCTGAGGCTAATTTGCACAACCTCTACTGTGGCCGATGATTCTAATTCTTTTTCATTCACCGTGGCCAACACACAGTATGTAGTTGATGAGACAATTGTCAATCGTGCGTTAAATTTTCCACTAGACAATTTCTGTAATTTACCCTCTGAAAATGATATCACAAATTTTTTCAATGCTATTCACTATCAGGGGGTGATAAATTTAACCAAACTTTCCAAGTCAAATTTGGTTTCTGAATGGGATATTTTCTTTGATACACTTTCCAAAGTGTTTGCCAACTGCACGAAATCCAATTTTCATAACATCACTTCCACTCTGCATTATATTGGTCTTGCGGTTGTTTTCAATCAAAGGATCAATTTTGGCAAACTACTTTTTCCCATTCTTTTGAGACGACTCATTACAGCTTTGCGAGATCATTCTACGAATCGTAGGGTTTCATGCTACTATGCTCGTTTTCTCATGCTTATAGCAGATCATCTTCTAACTCCTGAGCATAAGGCTTTGTTTGCTAACTCAGCAGTAACTGAACCCCCTCCGGTTAGCAAAAAGATCTATACTCGCCAAGACACAACCTTTAAATTCATACAAGTTCCAGTACTTGTATCTGCTTTCATGGCCACTTTCATTCCTTTACCAATTTTCAATCTTCCCGGTCATGAACAGCAAGCTCAACCTCCAGTGGTTCAAGCCACCCAGGCTCCTCCAACATCATATGCTCTTCCACTACAGGTAGTAATTCCTCACTCTCACTTTATTCCTACTTCTGTTGATAGACCCCCAGTGGTTGAAAGGGCTGACCATGAAGTTGTAGAATCACAGCTTCAATCCCAGGTCATAGAGCCAAACACAGTTTCATAAACTATCTCAACCTCTCACCCACTGTCTAAAATGTTACCCAGAAGGTTAGTAGGTAGTAGTGCATTAATGAATGTGAGTGAACCCTCAGCTCTGCCTCCTCCTAAGAAAAGAAGAACATATACTGAGGCATCTGAAAGCCCATCCTTGTCCTCCCAACAGGACATGGACTTTGAAATGGCCAATGAACAGTTACTAGAGACATTCTCTTAACAGGATGAATCTATTGAAATTCGCCATAGGGCCATGGCATCTTGTACTGAGTCAAGCACAATTCCATTACTCACAATGGAACCATACATTTCCCCAGATCATACTCAGGACACAGAGCGAGGAGTGCACATAGAGTCGGTAACAGTGCCTGCCATAGTTACGGCAGAAGAGCAGTCACTTGCTTCTGAGGGAAAATCTGACTCTCGGCCATCTTTAATAGAGTCATTTTCTCCCCTCCCAGATCCAACACCTCTGGCTCCCTTATGGGATTCTCCACTCGCATATTTATCTGGAGAAAGTGGAGGGCAACTCAGTCAATCTATCCCTGAAGAAATTCAGACATCTATTTCAAATGAATTGATGGTATTGACTGAGGATCGGGACTCGCGAATTCCCATTGCACCACCACTGACCTCTCTTGAAGAGGCTAGGGTGATCTTACTTGCAGGTACAGAAGAACAGCAACAGGAAGACTCCTCACGAGCAATCATATTGAGAGAAACACAAGCACGTGAGGTGAGTGAACCAAACACGAGTGAAATTCAGGTGAGAGCACACACAAACACTGATACTGCAATCCTGTTAGCTCAAATTGCTGCTCTAAAAGAAGAACTTGCTAAAAGCCAAGCTGAGGCTCAAACATTCAAAGCACAAGTGGTTGAACGGTCTTCTTCTTCCACCTCTGTCAATAATCAGCTGGCAATCATCAGGAATGACATTTCAGATCTCAAGACCACTGTAATACCAAAGCTCAATTCCATTCAGGACACTCCAACTTTATCAGCTGATGACATATCCAACTTCTGCTCTCTACATACAAGAATGACTTCTATTGAAGACCTCGTTGAAATGAATCATTCACTGGACTCCTCAAGATTTCTAAAGATAGAGACGGGCATGGAATATCTCAATGAAGGGATGAAGCACTTATATTTCATGATCAAGAATTCTCATTGCCCTAATGAAGAACAAAGAGCTTATTTTGAAGGACCGTATGGTGGAGGCTCAGGCTCTGGAGGTGATGGAGGTTCCAAAGGAAAGTCAGTAGAGGATCCCTCAACTAAGGGGGAGAAGAAAGGGAGTAGTGCCAAAGGGAAAGAATAAGATACCTCTGCTGGAGACAAAGGAAAGGTATCTGATGATGTCTACTACAGTGGAGAACATGATGACTTTGATATTTTTGACATTCCCACTGAACCAGTTCAGGAAGATAAAGATGGTTTGTTTGAAGCTGAGGAGGAAAGTGATTTTGGAGAATGGGAAGAGGAAGCCACAGTGGATCCTATCTTTGAGAAAGAGTTTCAGCAGCAGCAGTCAGAGATGAAAAGAAAAGAAGCTGAACTCAAAAAGGTCTCTCAGATCATTGACATGAGGAAAGACATACAAAGAACAGAAACTCTTCAAAAGCAACGTCTTCATGACATTAAGGCTCAAGAAAGGAGAAGAGATGTCAGACTGAAGATTGGTGAAAAATGGGATGAAGCTAGGAGAGTACTTGATATGCCTCAGCTGAGCACTAACAATGATAGGCAGTTCCTACATCTTCTTGACAAGCTGGAAATCTCAAATCCTAACAATGACATGTACATGAATGCTATCAAGACTGAAGTCTCAAGGATCACAGCTGCTTTTGATAGATCCCTAAATGAGATGAGCATTTTTGTATATTGTCAGAGTGAAGGATCTTTCAAGGTGTCACTTCATCTGTTCGAGAATCCTTCTTTGTCAGAGATTTGGGTTCTTCTCAACAAGGTAAAAAGAAGCTCAGAATTGAATGAAGTTCTTCGAGAAAGGCTTAAAGAGTTTGCCAGCAGGGCTAGTCCTCAAGTGGTCAACAATCCTCATCAGGTGAGATTCTTTAAGTCTGATTATCTTCAAATCTGTCAGCTAGATGTACAATCTCTTAAAGACTACTCAGCTAAGCATCTGGTCTGGATGGAACATCATTTAAAAACCGCTGGATATTCATCCATGTTGAAGACTCAGGCTGCTGATTTGATTCAAGCTTATTGTGAAAAGAATATTAAAAGGTACAATCAGATCAAGAATAAGCTGAAGTCAGTTGGAGTTCAACCAGTCAGACCAGCAAGCTTCACTTCAGAAAAGGATCGTGTGTTTGACAAAGAGTTGCTTCAAGACTTAGAAGAAGGTGAAGTCAGAAGAGAAGACAACTGAAGTCAATTAGCTCAAAATTCAATGTAATATGATTAGAGCTTTATGAATCAAGATAGAATAATGTAGTTATATGTTCAGGCTAGAGGAACATCTATCTTGTATTCACTTGTAAATTTCTTTTGGAATCTGGAAAATGTTAAATATAATCCAGAACTTTTCTGCTATTTACCTTGCATTACTGTTTATATCTTTTTCTTATTTGTTAGTTGAGTTATCCTCTAGGTATTTGTTGTTATTGTCTAACAAACAAATAGGGGGAGATTGAAAGACATATGTTAAGCCTATTTGTTTATTCGAGGATTTAACTCAACTCAAATAAGAATGTAATAAGTAAATAGTGGATCTATCGTCAGAGAGATCTCACAAAGTAACATCTGTCAAAGGGTAAAGAAACATTGTTCATCTACAGACTTGAAGATTCACTGGAAGAAGCTCAAGTAATTGATCAAGCCTCAGTGATATAAATCAAGACTGTAGATTTAACCAAGTGACAGAGATCTCGCCAGGGTATCAATTAATTACAGGAATTTAATCTGAAGAAAATCAAGACTTGAAGAAACATCACAGAAGTTAGTCATTCATGAACCAGACAGTACATCGAGTGTCAACATTCAAGTGGTGAAATGGATTCAGTGATTTTCAGAAGATTGTCAGAAGATTGGTTGCTGCTCAGGGTTAGTATTAATTCTCTATTAATTAATTAAGTCATATAATTTAATTAAGAAAATAAATTATATCTGCAAAGATTAATTTATTGATTAATTAAATTAATTGATTAATTAATTCAGAATTAATTTTAGGAATTTTTAGAAGTTTAATTGGATTAAATTCAATCTTAAATCAGCAAGACAATTGAAAATGAACTAGCATGACAATCTGGATTGTCATACCGATTGTCATGCCAGTTCAAAAGATTGTCCTACCGATAGTCATGCTGGTTCAAACGATTGTCTTACTAGGTCAAAAGGATAGTCTCACCGATTGTCATACAAGCTTAGAGGATTGTCATTCCAGTTCAATTAATTCGGCTGTTGATAAATAGAAGCAGAAGTCATTCAACTCATCTCTCAATCATACAGAACACATTCAAGAACAAAGAAAAGAAAGCAGCCGCCTTGAAACATTTTATTTTCTTCTCTGCTTACATCAAGATCAAAATTCTAGTTTGTTAATGTTAAATCCAAACCACTAGAATTATTTATCTTGTTCTTGTGTAACAATCTAGCGGATCAAAATCCCTAGAACTTAATCTCAAATCGCGTTTAGCATTTGACTCTAATTATTACAAAAATAGAAAAAGTTCATGTTGAATTTATTCTAAATTTGTGATAATTAATTTGAGATTAATTCCTTGTAAACGATACCGTTGTTGTAACACCTTTCAAGTTTAATAATAAGTTTATTTAACTTGAATTTTGTTTCACATTTTTATTCCGCATTTTATTCGATTAAACGGTATTGTTTGTATTCAACCCCCCTTCTACAAACATATTGAGACCTAACAGAAGGTCTCAATATGGGAACCCTAATTGTCTCATATCGACTGTGGGTTTTGGTATTTTGAGTTTCTTGAGTTTTGGTGGGCTTAGTTGGAGTTTGTGTTTCTTCAGACATGATTGTTTGGATCTTTACTGTATGTGTGTTAACAGATAAGCTCTGATACCACTTGTTAGATCACACAACACTGTAGAAGGGGTTGAATACAGTGTTTAAACAATCAAAATGATTTAACACAAGTATGTAACAAAGATCAAGTATATTGAATAAACTCTGTTACAATAAGAACTGTTGTTCTCTCTCAGTGATGAACAATATTACTAAGAGCTGCTAGGCTATAATGTATAATCTTCTCGATAATGATAACACATATAGTATAAACCCTAAGCTGTGTTTATATACTACACAGTTACAAGATATATTCTAATTGATATGGAATACAATTCTGTCTCCTAAAATATATCAATCAGATATCTTCTACAAGTCTTCTAGTCTTCTAACTATTTCCATGCATATCTTCTATTGTTTTAGTTCAGATCTTATTTCCTGTAAATCAGCCGCATTCCTTATCTGAAAGTCTTCCCGCACTTAAGTTCTGATATGACCTTAAGTTCTGATATTAAGTTCTGACTTCCAGTAAGTCCTGATTTCAGTAAGTCCTGATTTCAGTAAGTCCTGATTTGTCTTGTTGTTAAGTTCTGAAAAACTAAACACAAATCATATTAGACATGACATCTCAAATATATCTAACAACTCTGCATAAGCTTGGAGAATCTTTGGCAAAGCTTTTCATTAGTAGAACCAAAGATGATATCATCCACATAGATCTGTACTAGAATCATATCATCACCATGCTTTTTGTAGAAGAGAGTCTTGTCAGTGGTACCTCTAGTGAACCCATGTTTAATCAAAAATTCTGACAGTGTGTCATACCAAGCTCTATGTGCTTATTTAAGTCCATAGAGAGCCTTGAGTAGTTTTCTTGTGTATATGTTGTGAACTTGATGATTGCTTTAACAAAACACCTTGGTATATTTTACTTAGTGAAAATGTAGCACTCGACGGATAAGGATTATAGTCCCGACGGATAACTCTTTATAGTCCCGACGGATGATGACTTATTATCCATCGAGTGAGTAGCTTATGTAATAATAAGTCATGTAGCACATTTCTGCATACAGCTTTGTTTAGATTCTGTAGTAGCATACAAGTCATGTTGACTTTAACTAGATATGCAGAATAGGTTGATTAATTGTACATAGATGATGTCTTGTAATTATGCATAAATGAAATGAAGTCAAGTGCCAAACAGCTATCAACGGATGATTAACAGAGCTTCGACGGATGATCAAACAGCTATCAATGGATGATTTAATATAGCTGTCAACGGATGATCAAACAGCTATCAACGGATGATTCAATATAGCTGTCAACGGATGATCAAACAACTATTGACGGATGTTCCACAAAGCTGTCGACGGATGATCATGCACTCAACGGATAAAGAATTCAAATATCAGTCGACAGTGACAACACAGTCATATGCGCCAAATGTATGCAACAGGGATGTGGGAGCCCATTTGACAGGGTTTTGAGGACAAAAAACATTGCCATTTCCATGCTAATATGAAGATATTGACTAATACTGGAAAAGAGCAATGAAGCAGCATTGTATTAGACTTGATGAGTTTTGTCTTACTTCGTCTTGTCTTATTACTTTATAATCTTGGTGTTATATAAACCAAGAAGTAGCAAATAGAACAATTGACTAAGACTAAGTAATTTTCAACAGAGAAACAATTGTAAGCTGTATCCTTAGCATTTCTCTGTATTCTTAGTTGTTCAATATTTGTAAGAAGCTGTGAATTATTCGCATACAGAGTCCTCTCGATATATATTATATATCTCTGGTTGAATCATTCAAATCCACCAGAAAGTTTTTAAAGACTCTTGTTTTTAATTACTTGTGTTTTGATTCACTTAAGTAACTATTCCGCATTGTGCTAATCAATTCACACTTATATATATATATATTCGAGTTAAAACATTTTGTTCAAGAAAAAGTTTCAAGAATTCCATTCAACCCCCCTTCTGTAATTCTTGTCATATTGTTAAGGGACTAAAAATTGGTATCAGAGCAAGCTCTTAACTTACAAAGAGTTTAAAGATCAAAACAATACAGCAAGATGAACAAGAAGGATGTTGGAGTCAAGATTCCTTTTCTAGATAAAGATAATTACCATCATTGGAAGGTAAAGATGCATCTTCATTTACTTTCTCAAGATGAGGCCTATGTAGATTGCATAGAGAGAGGCCCTCATGTTCCAATGAGAGCTGCATCTGGGAATGATCCATCAGTTCCCAAGCCAAGGCATGAATGGTCAGATTTTGACATTGAACAAGTCAGGAAGGACAAGAAGACCATGAACATTCTGTTCAAAGGAGTTGATGGTGATATGTTTGACAACATCATCAATTGCAAAACTGCCAAGGAAGTGTGGGACACTATACAGATTATCTGTGATGGCACTGAGCAAGTCAGAGAAAACAAGATGCAGCTACTGATTCAGCAATATAAGCATTTTCATAGTGAAGAAAGTGAGTCTCTCACTGACATTTTTAGTAGGTTTCAAAAACTACTAAATGCTCTAAAGTTGCATGGAAGGGTCTATCAGACTAAAGACTCTAATCTGAAATTCCTTAGATCTCTTCCAAAGGAATGGAAACCAATGACAGTCTCATTAAGAAACTCACAAGATTATAAGGAGTTTACTTTGGAGAGACTGTATGGCATCCTGAAAACTTATGAGCTTGAAATAGAGCAAGATGAGAGGATGGAGAGAGGAAAGAAGAAAGGAGGATCCATTGCACTAGTTGTTGAGTTGGAAAAAGAGAAGGAGGTGAAGATACAAGCTGTTGAGTCAACTTCAAGGGTCTGAGAAAGCAAGGGAAAGGGGCTGGCTACAGAAAATGAAGATTCTTTGAGCCAAGATGACATGGAAGACATTGATGAACACCTGGCATTCCTTTCAAGAAGATTTTCCAAGCTCAAGTTTAAGAAGAACTTTGGAGCAGCTAAGCCAAATAGAAACATGGTGGATAAATCAAAATTCAAATGTTTCAAATGTGGCTTAGCAGGGCATTTTGCTAGTGAGTGTAGAAAGTCTGATTCCAACATGAAAAAGTTTGAGCATGTGGACTATAAACAGAAATATTTTGAACTACTCAAACAAAAGGAAAGGGCTTTCATTACTCAAGAGAATGACTGGGCAGCTGATGGCTTAGATGAAGATGAAGATGTCAGCTATGTCAATCTAGCCCTAATGGCCAAGTCTGATGAGACAGAAACATGTTCTTCAAGTAACCAGGTAATTACAACAAACCTAGCTCATTTATCTAAAGCTGAGTGTAATGATGCAATAAATGACATGTCTACTGAATTATATCATTTGTGTGTTACACTTAAGTCTCTCACTAAAGAAAATGCTAAACTTAAAGAAAACAATTTGTTTTTGAGTGAGAGGAATAATGTGCTTGAGTCTCAGTTCATTGATTTTGAAAAATTAAGAATTGAGTGTAAGATTGCCAAGGAGGAATTAACTGAGTCCTTGATGAAAGAAGAAATTTTGAAGAAGCAGCTCGAGCGTGAACATGAGGTGATTAAGGCATGGAAAACATCTAGAGATGTCCATGCTCAAATCACCAAAGTTCAAGGGATTAGGTCTTTCTGTGATGAATCCTGGAAGAAGAACAAAGAGAAACTAGAACCAAATTTGGTGGATGGAGTGCTAACAGATGTAGACTCGACGGATGATAAGGATCATCCGTCGGATAACAAAAAAGGTTATCCGTCGAATGATGAAAATCCTCATCCGTCGGCTGTGAGCAAGCCCATCAGTAAAGCCAAACTTGTTAATCTGAATGAGAAGTATGGATTTGTTTCCAAGAATTTTGTTCCAGGAGAAACCAGTCAAGTGAAGAAGGAGAAAAAGGCTAATGTTGGTCATATGATAGTCAAGCAGTTGAGTGACAGACTGGAGAAAATTGAGGTTAAAACAGATGCTAAAAGGAAAAATAATAGAAATGGTAAAGTATGAATTAACAAGCATAATAACTACACACCTGATAAATATGCTCCTAAAAAAATCTGTGTCAAGTGTGGTAGTGTAAATCATTTGTCTGTTAATTGCAAATCTGCCATGCCTACTTTCATATCTGTGCCACCTCATTTTTCCAAAATGAATGCCATGCCTCCTATTCCTATGAACTCTATGCCTATGAATGCTATGTCTACACAGAATGTGAATGCACAATTTGCTAATATGTCATTTGCACCTAATCCTTATTATGTTGCATTTAGTATGCCATAAATGCCATTTAGAATGCCTTACTGGAATAACATGTTTACTAATTGCATGCCAATTCCTGTTAACCAAAATGCAATTAATGGTTTCAAAGGTCCAACTCAAATGACTAAGAATAAGTATGATATTCCTAAGTCAAATGAGGTCAAATCTAAGAAACAGAAAAAGAAAGCTAACAAGGCAGGACCCAAGGAAACTTGGGTACCAAAATCAACTTGATCTGATTTTGATGTGTGCAGGGAAACAGAAAGAATCTATGGTATTTGGATAGTGGTTGTTCAAGACACATGACTAGAGATTCTACCCTGCTCACAGAGTTCAAGGAGAGAGCTGGCCCAAGTATCACTTTTGAAGATGACAGCAAGGGTTATACTGTGGGATATGGCTTGATTTCAAAAGACAATGTCATCATTGAGGAGGTTGCATTAGTGGATGGTATTAAGCACAATTTGTTGAGTCAGCCAGCTGTGTGACAAAGGCAATTCAGTAACCTTCAATTCTGAAGCTTGTGTTGTGATAAACAGAAAGAGCAACAAAGTGGTTCTCACTGGAGTGAGAAAAGGAAATGTGTACCTAGCTGACTTCAACTCATCAAATGCAGAATCTGTTACTTGTCTTCTCAGTAAAGCAGGTCAGGATGAAAGTTGGCTATGGCACAAGAAGCTATCCCATCTAAACTTCAAGACCATGAATGAGCTAGTAAAGAAAGAACTGGTTAGAGGCATTCCTCTAGTGGAGTTTTCCAAGGATGGATTGTGTGATACCTGCCAAAAGGGGAAGCAGATTAAAGCATCATTCAGAAAGAAAATTGATTCAACAATTGAAGAACCTCTGCAACTGCTGCACATGGACTTATTTGGACCAGTCAATGTGTTGTCCATTTCAAGGAAAAGATATTGCCTAGTAATTGTAGATGATTTTTCAAAGTTCTCTTGGACATATTTCCTGAAGTCTAAAGATGAGGCTAGTGAAATCATCATCAATCACATAAGGCAAGTCAATAATCATCCTGATTTCAAGGTTAGAAGAATCAGGAGTGACAATGGAACTGAGTTCAAGAATTTTGTCATGAGAGCATTTTGTGAGGAAAATGGGATTCTACATGAGTTTTCAGTAGCAAGAACTCCACAACAAAATGGAGTAGTGGAAAGAAAGAACAGATCACTTATTGAAGCTGCAAGGACAATGCTTGAAGAATCTAAGTTACCAATATATTTCTGGGATGAAGCTATAAATACTGCATGCTACACTCAGAATATTTCTTTGATTAATCAAGCTAAATGCATGACTCCCTATCAATTGTTCAAAAACAAGAAGCCAACTCTAAACTTTCTCCATGTCTTTGGCTGCAAATGCTATATCTTAAGGAATCAAACTGATCAGAATGGGAAGTTTGATGCTAAAGCAGATGAAGGAATTTTTGTTGGATATGCTGTAGGTAAAGCATATAGAGTCTACAATCTAAGAACCAACATTGTTGTGGAATCAATACATGTTGTATTTGATGATAAAAAGATTGAAGGACTACAAGATGGAGATTACCATGAGAGCCTCAAATTTGACAATGTGGAGATGGTTAGTGATGACAGTGATGATGAAAGTGATCAAGAGACAGTTTCAAAGGATAATACAGAAAAATCTACTACCAATGAAGCTGTTAACTCAACATTCATCGAGTTACAAAATGCATCATCCGTCGGTAGACAACCTGCATCATCCGTCGAGAGACAATCAGCCTCATCCGTCGGTACTCAAAATTCACCATCTGTCGGTTTATCAAAAGGAGCTGAATGTCAGAATAGATCAATCTCAGAAAATCCCTCTCTTTCAAATCATAGATTCACAAACTCAGGGGGAGTTTCTAACAATCAAAACTCAATCACACATCAAGACAACAATGAGGCCTCTTCATCTAGAGCTAATCTACCTCAACAAAGGAAATGGACAAAGGATCACCCCTTTGAGCTTATCATTAGTGATGTATCTTCTAGAGTTCAAACAAGAAGAGCAACTCAAGAAGAATGTCTATACAATAGCTTCCTCTCTAAGGAAGAACCAAAGAAGGTAGAAGAAGCTTTGTTGGATCCTGATTGGATTTTAGCTATGCAGGAGGAGCTAAACCAATTTGAAAGGAATAAAGTGTGGAAGCTGGTACCCAAACCTAAGGGAAAGAAACCTATTGACACCAAATGGGTATTTAGAAACAAGATGGATGAAAATGGCATAGTAGTCAAGAACAAAGCTAGATTGGTTGCTAAGGGCTATTGTCAACAAGAAGGAATAGATTTTGATGAAACCTTTGCTCCTGTTGCAAGACTTGAAGCCATCAGAATTTTCTTAGCCTATGCAGCCCATGCCAATTTCAAGGTCTATCAAATGAATGTCAAGAGTGCATTTCTAAATGGAGATTTGGAGGAGGAAGTCTATGTCAGTCAGCCTCCTGGTTTTGAAGATCCAAATTTCCCAGATTATGTTTACTATCTTTTGAAAGCACTCTATGGATTGAAGCAAGCACCTAGAACCTGGTATGACACTTTATCAAAGTTTCTCTTGGAAAATCATTTTACAAGAGGTACTGTAGATAAAACTTTATTCTTTAGAAATGTTAATGGCTCTAGCATACTTGTACAAATTAATGTAGATGATATTATTTTTGGTTCTACATATGAGAAACTTTGCAAAAAGTTTCCAAATTGATGCAAAGTAAGTATGAAATGAGCATGATGGGAGAACTAACTTACTTTCTTGGTTTGCAAGTTAAGCAAGTTAGTGATGGAATTTTCATTAGTCAAACTAAATATATTTATGATCTTTCAAATAAGTTTGATCTAATGGATTACACATCTGTAAAAACTCCCATGGCCACTGCAAGTAAGCTTGAATTAAACACTACTGAAAAGTCTGTGGATATTTCAAGTTATAGGGGTATGGTTGGCTCACTTCTGTACTTAACAGCTAGTAGGCCAGATATAATGTTTGCTACATGTTTATGTGCTAGATTTCAGGCTGATCCTAGAGAATCTCACTTAATAGCTATTAAGAGGATTTTCAGATATCTCAAGGGGACACCAAAACTTGGCATTTGGTACCCTAGAGATTCTGGTTTTGATCTAACTGGTTATTCAGATGCAGATTATGCAGGTTGTAGAATTGATAGAAAGAGTACAATAGGAACCTGTCAATTTCTAGGAAACAAGCTTGTGTCCTGGTTCAGTAAAAAGCAAAATTCAGTTTCTACCTCTACAGCTGAAGCTGAATATATTGCTGCAGGCAGTTGCTGTGCACAAATTTTATGGATGAGAAATCAATTGTTAGACTATAGTTTACATGTTGAAAGGATTCCCATTTTCTGTGATAACACAAGTGCAATTGCCATCACTGAAAATCCTGTACAACATTCAAGGAGAAAAAACATAGACATCAAGTACCACTTCATAAGGGAACATGTAATGAATGGTACTGTGGAACTACATTTTGTTCCAAGTGAGAAGCAGCTTGCAGATATCTTCACCAAGCCACTGGATGAATCCACCTTTTCAAGGTTGGTAAGTGAGTTAGGTATGCTTAATTATTCTTAAATCTATATGAAATATCTTGCAAGTTGAAATGCAGCCAGAAATTTAATTGATTTTTCAGTTTTGGATGAAAATTTTGGCTAAGTCAAAATTTATATCTCGACGAATGATCCTTATCCATCGAGTTTGATCATACGTCGATATACAATTTGGAAATCAAATCAATTATTTTTCTGGAATATTTTATTTCTCGACGGATAACTGTTTATCCTCATCCGTCGAAATATCTTAATCCTAGCCGTTAATTCCCAGAACATTATCCATCAAGTTTACTTACAGTCTGTAAGCATAACACGACGAATAATGGATGGAATTTTTACAGTTTATTTTTAAACGGCTATTTTAGGCAATTTTTATTGGTCACTTTATTTTTACTTTATTAATTTTAGCAGTTATCTTTGAGATAGTATAAAAGCTTATTTCATTTCAATTGCTTTTCTTTTAGCATTCTTAATTCAACTGCTCCAATTTCACTCTCTTTCAAAGCACTTACTCTCGTTCTTCAAGCTCTTATTCTAACAATGGCGCCCGTTGTCAAGATTATGTCTCAAACTGGGTTCATTTATGAGAAGAACAATTTCACTGCACTGGTAAACAAGGGTATTCAGCAATCTGGTGACTATCACAAGATGATGGACTTTGTGAAGAATTACAAGCTTAATTATGCCATGCTGGAATCACCCACCATTTTCTGTGAAGTTGTCGAAGAGATGTGGACCACTGCTAAATACAACTCAACAGATAAGACAATTACACTTACCATTAAAGGTAAAGAATTCTGTATCAATAGTGATGTTATAAAAGCATGTTTCAAGATTTCTGACAACACTGTGACCTCACCACACACTAACACTGATATTATCAGCATGCTTAATTCCATGAACTATGCTCTTTCTACTTCTAAGTTAAGTGACATTAGGAGAATGGGTCTTAGGAAAGAATAGAGTTTTATGTGTGATGTTGTGACAAAGGTCTTTTCAGGTAAAGTCAATAATTTTGATTCAGTCAATATCTCAATGCTCAACATGCTCTACATACTAGTTACAGATAAATTCTATAATTTCAGTGACCTTGTCTTGTTTGAGTTAGGCTTTAAATTAGGAGAGTTAAATAAAAGAGGTAAAAATGTGTATTATGCTAGATTCTTTATGATTTTAGCTAACCACCTATGTGAAGAGATTGTGCTTGAGAACCCTAACAACAAATTAGATTGTTGGGTTCAAGAGAGAAGGCTCATTGCAGATCTGAACAGGGTCAATCATCACAAGGATGTGCCATTGTTCTATTTTCCTGTAATGCAAGCACCTCAGGTAAGTGAGGTAAATTAATCTATCCCTACTACTACTCCAACCTCACTAATTTCTTTGAGTTCCAGTGTAGTTATGGCAACTGTGTCAATGACCAAACAGTTGCCTACCCAAGCTACCAAACCTACAAATATTTCAAAATCCAAATCAAAGAAAGCCCCCTCTGGTATCTCTCAAAAGATGCCAGTTGCAAAATCCACTAAAACCAAAAAGGGGAGTGTGAAGGTGGGTAAGAAAGGTGAGGCAAGGGGTGAACATAAAAGAAACCCTAAGGATAAGGATGGAGAGTTGAGTGGTGCCTATCATAGCCACACTACAGTTTCCCAACAAACTGCAGTGCTTAAAAAGGATAAAAGCTCACTTCTAGCTGCATCCTCCCAAAAGGATGTGGTTATTGAACAAAGCTTTCAACCAAGAGCACAGGCTAAGAGGGTTAGGGACACAAGCTCACCCCAAACTTATGCCAGAAAGAAGAGATCTAAAACCCTTGGGGATGCACAGGGTACACACACTGTGCAAACTGGTGCTAAAGACACAGTCACTGCACCTTCACAAATTCAGGTTGATGTGACTCCAATAAATGTGGAGTCACAGCCAAAATCTCTAGTAATAGAAGCACCTCACACTCAAACTTCTCCCACAGATTCTCTGGATGTGGATATGATAAACACATCAATTCCTGATTCCCCTTCTTTAACTTTGTTGGGGAAGCCAATATCTAATGCAAGTGAGCATCATCTCCTAGATGATTTGTTGGCTCATTTGCCAATTCTTTCAGGAACTGTTGAATCATCTGTGCCCTAAATATCTTCAATCAGCACAGAGTCCACAATATTTTCCATTCCTAGTTCATTCATTTCTACTCTCTCGATGGATATTGCTCATCCGTCGAGTAGTGATTGTATCCGGACGGATAAGCTTAACAGTAGTCATCCATCAGATAGCAAAACCACTCACCCAGCTGATATCACTCATCCGTCGAGTATCTCTGCACCACCTCAAACTTCATTTATTTCAAATGCAGAAGAATTAGTGGTTGTACAGTCACTATTAGGATTGAGAGAGAAGAGTGTTTTGAGTGAGTGTCTGGGTTGGTCCCAGGAAAAAGGAGAGGAAATGAGTGAAACTATGCAATCCATTTCTTCAGGATTGGCAAAAGAGAGTGAGAGGAGTCCCACTTTAGATGGTGAAGGTGAGGGTGTGAGGGTGGGGAGCCAGGGTGAGACCCTGATGCAACAAAAGAGAGGAAATGAGAGAAATGCAGGTACTGAAGCTATAAGGATGGATGTCATTGCTAGTGAGTCAATGAATGTCCAGGATGCAGACAGGGAGGGAATATATCAGAAACCTAAGGCTGTTATAGATTCCACCTCCCTTGATGCTGAGGCATTTACTCACCCTGTTCCAGCTTATCAACTTCTAGCTGCGCAGGGCAATGACAATGCAGAAAGGATGCTCAATCTGGTGCATACCACTCAGTCTATGCTAAGAGCTAAGGATGCCATCACAGCTGGTGATGTGGACTATGAGACTGGTGATTCGGCTGATTTCTTTGGTGATGAAGGTGGGGATAGTGGAGATGAAGCAATGGACATAAAGGGAGAAGTAGGTTCCAGTTCAAGATCAGGTCTGCCATCATGGGTATTTTCAAAGCACTGTGATGAGCACTACTTCAAAACCACCCTGATCCAACTAATCAATCAGACACATAATGCTCTTCAAACCACTACCAATGCCAGCACCAAGAAGCTCCTTCAAGCACATCTAGCCTCTCTGCAACTTCAACAAATTCAAGGCCTCCAACATGCTAGAGATGTGTTGTGAATATGTTGTGTACTTGATGATCACCTTAACAAAATGTCTAAGTAGATTTTACTTAGTGAAATAATGTAGCACTCGACGGATAAGGTTTTTAGTCCCGACGGATAACTCATTTTAGTCCCGACGGATGATTAACTTATTATCCATCGAGTGAGTATCTTATGTAATAATAAGTTTGTAGCACAGTGTTGTATGCACCTTTGTATAGAATCTGTAGCAGCATATAAGTCATGTTGACTTCAACTAGATATGCAGAATAGGTTGATTAACTGTACATAAATGATGTCTTGTAATTCTGTATAAGTGAAGTGAAGTCAAGTGCCAAAATAGCTACCAACGGATGATTAACAAAGCTTCGACGGATGATTAAATGACTATCAACGGATGTTTAACACAGCAGTCGACGGATGATCAACTAAGTCATCGACGGATGATCCAGAAGTCGACGGATGAATATATCAAGATTCAAAACATCAGTTGAATAGTGAAAGCTGACACACAGCCGCCGAGTTATTGGATACAGACACACTGTGGAAGCCCTTTTACTGGGTCCTAGAGGACGAAAAGCAGCAAAGTTCAAGACTGTTATATTTAACATTTATTCAGTTCTTTTGACTTTGTAATCTTGGTAATATATATATATATAAACCAAGAGAGTAGCAAAAATAAGTGTGGGATATACAGCAGAGTGAGAGCTAAGAAAACACAGAGAAATCTTTGTAAGCACTATCTTTAGCATTTCCTGTAATTCTTAGCAGTTGTATATTTTTGTAAGCAGCTGTGAACATTTTTGTACACAGGGTCCTCTCGATATATTATATATATCTCTGGTGGAATTGTTTAAATCCACCAGAAAGTTTTTAAAGACTCTTGTTTTTAATCACTTATGTTTTAATTCATTCAAGTTCATATTCCGCATTGTGCTAATTAAAACAGATATAATTGTTATCGAGTTGAACCATTTGATTCGAAGAAAAAGGTTCAAGAATTCCATTCAACCCCTCTTCTGTAATTCTTGCTAGATTGTTAAGGGACTAACAATTGGTATCAGAGCAAGCTCTTAATCTACAAAGAGTTTAAAGATCAAAAGAATTCAGCAAGATGAACAAGAAAGACGTTGGAATCAAAATTCCTTTTCTTGATAAAGATAATTACCATAATTGGAAGGTAAAGATGCATCTTCACATGCTTTCTCAAGATGAGGCCTATGTGGACTGCATAGAAAAAGGCCCTCATGTTCCAATGAGAGCTGCAACAGGAAATGAACCATCTATTCCAAAGCCAAGACATGAATGGTCTGATCCTGATATTGAGCAAGTCAGGAAAGATAAGAAGGCTATGAACATTCTGTTCAATGGTGTTGATGCAGACATGTTTGATAACATCATCAACTGTAAAACTGTCAAGGAAGTTTGGGACACAATACAGATAATCTGTGATGGTACTGAGCAAGTAAGAGAAAATAAAATGCAGCTCCTGATTCAGCAATATGAGCATTTTCACAATGAAGAAAGTGAATCACTCACTGACATTTTTAGTAGATTCCAAAAGCTACTAAATGCTCTAAAATTGCATGGAAGAGTCTACCAGACAAAAGACTCCAATCTGAAATTTCTCAGATCTCTTCCAAAGGAATGGAAACCAATGACAGTCTCATTGAGAAACTCACAGGATTATAAGGAGTTTACTTTGGAGAGACTGTATGGTATTCTGAAAACCTATGAGCTTGAAATAGAGCAGGATGAAAGAATGGAGAGAGGAAAGAAGAAAGGAGGATCCATTGCATTAGTTGCTGATCTGGAATTGGAGAAGGAAGTGAAGATGGAAGCTGTGGAATCAACTTCAAAGGCATGTGAAAGTAAGGGTAAAGGGCTAGCTGCAGAAGATGAAGATGCATTGAGCCAAGATGACATGGAGGACATTGATGAGCACCTAGCATTCCTTTCAAGAAGTTTTGCCAAGCTCAAGTTCAAAAAGAACTTTGGAGCTGCCAAGCCAAAGAGAAACATGGTGGATAAATCAAAATTCAAGTGTTTCAAATGTGGAAATTGAACTTTGTTGATAAGGAATTGGAGGATCAGTTTCCCAAGGAATCCACTTCAACTACAACTCAAGCATCAAAACCCTCTATGGTATTTGAAGATATTAAAGTGGTAGATCCTTATAGGAACATTCATGGTGAACCTATTGTGCCTAAGGATGAACCAATAGACTGGGAAAGTCTACCAATTCCTGACTTCAATTTGTCAATCCTTAGCAAGCCAAAAAGAACAAAGTCAAGAGCAGTCAAGAAAGTGAAGTTGTCACCTCTCAAATCCAAATCAGTAGTCAAGGCTCAATCTAAAGTCAATAAAGGAGATTACATGTACTTGTGTGATATCAAAGAATTTTCTGATCTAAATCTCTATCTAGATGAACTAGATGAAGTAAGAGGAATTGATGCATACAAAATCCTACCTGAAAGGTTAGTGTTCAAGTACAAAGGAGGAAAAGAGATTCAATGGTCACTTCACACGATCCTTCAAGAAAGCCAAGCTGTACTGATAAAGGTTTATTCATCTTTCAAGAAGAACTTTGGGTACAATGTAACTGCAAGGAGATTGGTTCTAAAGAAGATTGAAGAACTGAGGAGTATTAGAGCCAATGATGCACTACCAAAAACTCTATCTATTCCTTACACAGGGAGTAGAGTGCATCTAAGGCCCTACTGGCTGATGGAATTCATGGATGAAAAAGGAGTTAGAAGATTCTTCAGATTAGAAGACCAATTGAGCATCTCTAGCAATGAGACTCTTTTGGAAATGCAAGGAATGCTAAATCTCTCAGAATCTGATGAACTGGAATTCCACAGGCAGCTCCAAAATCAGATAGAAGAAAACAACAGAAAGCTTGGAAAGAGATCCAAATCTTCAAGGAAATAGATTAACCTGCTCAGGCTAGAGGAGCACCTTGAAAATGACTGTGAGCAAAACTTTATCTGAAGCATTTTTTTTAGTATTATCTACTTTCCTTCTAAAGTTGTATTTTTAGGATGTTTTGTTACCATCAAGTATCTCTTAATTTATGCCTACAATTCTAGTAGACATAAATTGGGGGAGATTGTTGTGTATATTGTAATATCCCATATTTTCAGATATTATTTTTATAATTATTTGGAATTATTTATGTGATTTTATGTGAATTTTGGTGAATTATCTGATAAGTGGAATTGATGTTTGGGTATTTATATGTGATATTCTTTGAGTATTTTAATTTTTAATGTCCAGAATAAAATATAGATAATTGTGATATTTTTCTGGTAATTTTTGGACTATTAGATGATTTTATATTGATTTATGATTTATTAATTATTTTCTGAGTAATTATAAAATTATTTTATAAAGTCGGGAATCTTCCAACTTCAATCGTTTTTTCGTTTTTGCAACCCGAAACTTTTTCGAAAACTCCTTCCTAACCTAATCTGGTAATTCCGGATATTTTCCGTGTTTTGACTTTTTCGATCCGGATTACGGTTTGACCCGTGCGCGGCCCGGCGCAAGATTTTCGATACGATAACCATTTCGATAATCAATAAAACTCGTATTCTCGAGAGATGGGATATTTTTACATTATTTTCGTATATGGTGTTTTATAAAAAGCTCGGTTTCGATAATTATCCATATCGGGTATTAATTGTATCGTTTTTATAGTTACTTAGCGGCTAAGCAACTAATTTATTGATCCAATATGATCCAATGCGTACCAATATTCTATAAGTATAAATAGCTTTTTTATTTATCAATAATTATTATTAAAAATCAGTTTTTATTTTATTTTTCTAAGAAAATCAGATTTTCTCTCTCAAGAACTAGGGTTAGGGTTTTGATTTGTTCTTGAAGATCAAAGCAGATTTGGGTATGATTCTGTGGTCCAAATCACAAGTATGAATATCCGTTTTGAAGCTCTCAACATCCTCTTTCTGATTTCATCATCAAAATCAACCAAGGATGGGTAATTTATAAAGCCGATTTTTAGGGTTCTTAAGCTCGAATTGGGGATTTTGTTTTTGCTGATTGTTTGGTTGTTTTGAAGTTAATTATGGCTCTATCTTTTGATTTACAGTCGATTCGTATGTTTACAAGCTTATTTGGTGTTCGATTTTGTTAAAACCTAAGTGGTGGGTTAAACTCGAATTTTTGATTCGATTTTCTGGATCAAACATGGAAGGATTGTTGTTAATAATTATATGAATAGATTGTAGGGGTTATACGCTTCATTTTGTTAGTTTAATCGTTAATTTTTTTTTGGAAACCCCTGAGTTCGTGTTTCGCCGGGACGGAGGTCGGGTCGCCAGATAACATGGTGACTCCGGCCGAATCGAAGTGTTTTCTGGTAGATTACTAGTGATATGAGTCGTTGTTGTTGACTGTTGTGAGTAGGGAAGAAAATCCAATAGAAATGGGAAGGTAGGGATTAACAAATATAACAATTACACACATGATAAGTATGCTCCTAGAAAAAGTTGTGTGCATTGTAGTAGTGTTAATCATCTATCTGCTAATTGCAAATCTGTTAAGAATGCTCCCATGCCTTTAACCTCTTCCATGCCTAACATGTCTATATCACCATTGAATGTCAAGCCTGTTCTGTCTCAACAGAATCCTTATGCACATTTTGCAAACATGTCATATGTTAATAATCCTTATTTTGCTGCATTTAGTATGCCTCAAATGCCATACAACATGCCTATGTAGAATAACATGTTTACACAATCCATGCCTTATCAAATTCAACCAAATGTGCTAAATAATTCTGTGACTAATCATACACTTCAACCATCTACATCTGAGACCAAGGTTGACTCAAAGTTACCTAAGTCAAAAGGTGTAGTAATTGTGAAGTCTAGGAAAAAAGACTAACAAGGCTGGACCCAAGGAAACTTGGGTACCAAAATCAACTTGATTTGATTTTGTTGTGTGCAGGGAAAAAGAAGGAATCTATGGTACTTGGACAGTGGTTGTTCAAGGCACATGACAGGAGATTTCACCCTGCTCACAGAGTTTAAGGAGAGAGCTGGCCCTAGCATAACCTTTGGAGATGACAGCAAAGGGTTCATTATGGGATATGGCTTGATTTCAACAGGAAATGTCATCATTGATGAAGTTGTATTAGTTGATGGTCTCAAACACAATCTACTGAGCATCGTCAACTATGTGACAGAGGGAATACTGTTTCCTTCAATTCTGAAGCCTGTGTTGTCACCAACAAGAAGGACAATAAAGTGGTTCTAACTGGAGTTAGAAAAGGAAATGTGTACTTGGCTGACTTCAACTCTACAGATGCAGAATCAGTCACTTGTCTTTTTAGCAAAGCAAGTCAAGAGGAAAGTTGGCTATGGCACAAGAAGCTATCCCATTTGAATTTCAAAACAATGAATGATCTAGTCAAGAAGGACTTGGTTAGAGGAATCCCTCTAGTTGAATTTTCAAAGGATGGTATGTGTGATGCTTGCCAGAAGGGTAAACAAAGGAAAGCATCATTCAAAAAGAAGCTTGAAAAAACAATTGATGAACCACTAAAGCTATTGCATATGGATTTGATTGGACCAATCAATGTATTGTCAATTGCAAGGAAAAGATACTGTTTAGTGATTGTAGATGATTTCTCCAAGTTTTTATGGACATACTTTCTTGGATCAAAGGATGAAGCAAGTGAAATCATTATCAATCACTTAAGACAAGTCAACAATCATCCTGACTTGAAGGTTAGGAATATCAGGACTGACAATGGAACTGAGTTCAAGAACTCTACAATGAGGCTGTTCTGTGAAGAAAATGGAATCATGCATGAGTTCTTAGCTCCAAGAACACCACAACAAAATGGTGTAGTTGAAAGAAAGAACGGATCCTTGATTGAAGCTGCTAGAACAAAGCTTGAAGAATCAAAGCTACCAACATATTTCTGGGCTGAAGCTGTTAATTGTGCTTGCTACACTCAGAATATTTCTTAGGTCAATCAAGCTAAAGGCATGAATCCTTATCAGTTGTTCAAGGGAAGAAAACCAACTCTAAACTTTCTTCATGTCTTTGGATGTAAATGCTTTATTCTAAGGAATCAACCTAACCACAAAGGGAAGTTTGATACAAAGGCTGATGAAGGAATATTTGTTGGTTATTCAGCTGGAAAATCATATAGGGTCTACAATCTAAGAACCAACATTGTTATGGAATCTGTGCATGTTGTGTTTGATGATAAAAAGATTGATGGACTAACAGATGAGGGACACCATGAAGGACTCAAATTTGACAATATTGAGATATATTATGATGATAGTGAAGATGAGAATGGTGGAGATGACACTTCAAAAAGGATTCAAAATCTTCCTTTGGATAATGCACAAAATGTTGCATCAGTTGAAAGTCATAATTCAGCATCCGTTGACAGAGGTAATGCAACATCCGTTAATGCACAAAATGCTGCATCAGTTGAAAGTCATAATTCAGCATCCGTTGACAGAGGTAATGCAACATCCGTTGAAAGACAAAGTGCATCATCCGTTGAAGTATATAATGAAGCATCCGTTGATCATAGTTCATCAACGGATAATCAAATTACATCATCAGTGGATAGAACTCTAAGTTCCTTGCAAAGGACCAACAACTCAGGTTGAGTTTCAACCAATCAACACTCTATCTCACATCATGACAATACTGAGGCCACCTCATCTAGAGCAAATTTTCCACCTCAAAGGAAATGGACCAAGAGTCATCCCTTTGAACTGATCATTGGTGATGCAACATCTAAAGTGCAAACTAGAAGAGCTACTCAAGATGAATGTATGTATAGTAGTTTTCTATCACAAGAGGAGCCCAAGAGAGTGGAAGAAGCTCTATTGGATCCATATTGGATATTAGCTATGCAGGAAGAGCTAAACCAATTTGAGAGAAACAAAGTTTGGAAGCTGGTGCCCAAGCCAAAGAACAAGAGTCCTATTGATACAAAATGGGTATTCAGGAACAAGATGGATGAAAATGGCATTGTCATAAGGAATAAAGCTAGATTGGTTACCAAGGGCTACTCTCAACAAGAGGGAATAGATTTTGATGAGACATTTGCTCCTGTTGCAAGACTTGAAGCCATCAGAATCTTTCTAGCCTATGCAGCCCATGCCAATTTCAAAGTCTATCAAATGGATGTCAAGAGTGCATTTCTGAATGGAGAATTGGAGGAAGAAGTTTATGTGAGCCAACCTCCAGGGTTTGAAGATCCAAATTTTCCAGACTATGTGTACTATCTGTTGAAAGCACTCTATGGACTAAAGCGAGCACCTAGAGCCTGGTATGAAACTTTGTCAAAATTCCTTTTGGAGAATCACTTCACTAGAGGTACTGTTGATAAAACTCTCATCTTTAGGAATGTTAATGGCTCTAGTATACTTGTTCAAATTTATGTAGATGATATAATATTTGGTTCTACAGATGATAAACTTTGTAAAAAGTTTGCTAAGTTAATGCAAAGTAGATATGAAATGAGCACGATGGGAGAACTAACCTATTTTCTTGGATTACAAGTTAAACAAGTTAGTGGTGGAATTTTCATTAGTCAAACTAAATACATTTATGATCTTTTAAAGAAGTTTGACTTAATGGAATGTTCACCTGCAAAAACTCCCATGGCCACTGCCACAAAGCTTGAATTAAATAAGACTGAAAAGTCTGTTGATATTACAAGTTATAGAGGCATGGTAGGTTCACTTTTATATTTAACTGTTAGTAGACCAGATATAATGTTTGCTACATGTCTTTGTGCTAGATTTCAAGCTGATCCTAGGGAGTCTCACTTAATTGCTATTAAGAGAATTTTCAGATATCTCAAGGGTACACCAGATTTAGGTATTTGGTACCCTAGAGAGTCTGGCTTTGATCTAATTGGCTATTCAGATGCAGACTATGCAGGTTGTAAGATAGACAGGAAAAGTACAACAGGCAACTGCCAATTTCTAGGAAACAAGCTTGTATCATGGTTCAGTAAGAAGCAAAATTCAATCTCTACTTCTACAGCTGAGGCTGAATATATTGTTGCAGGAAGTTGCTGCTCTCAAATGTTATGGATGAGGAATCAACTCCTTGACTATGGACTTCATGTTGATATAATTCCTATTTTTTGTGACAACACAAGTGCCATAGCCATAACTGAGAATCCAGTGCAGCATTCAAGGACCAAGCATATTGATATCAAGTACCACTTCATAAGGGAGCATGTCATGAATGGTACAGTGGAACTACATTTTGTTTCAAGTGAACAACAAATTGCAGACATCTTTACCAAGCCACTAGATGAATCAACATTCACAAGGTTGGTAAGTGAGCTAGGTATGCTTAATTTCTCTTAAAATTCTTGTCTATATTGCAGTTTGCTTTGAAGCCTGAAATGAATTTATTGCAAGAACAAAGTTGGATTTAAGTAAAGATTATTCTATCAATGGATATTCCCTATCCATTGAAAGTCAAAGTTGTTCTATCAACGAATATCCATTATCCGTTGAAAGACAAATACATTTCTGGAAATTTTATCCTTCAATGGATAAAACTGTGTTGCTTTTCAACGGATGACAGTTTACTTTATCTGTTGAGATGTCACATCAGTCGATTCAAGTGGATCACAACCGTTGATTCTATTTTCTTAACCGTTGATACTTATATATACAGCTGTATGTATTTGTATTAAAGGCAGTTTTTAGAATACATACAGTTTATTATTAGATGGTTGTAATCTACTTAAATATTGTTTAATCATTTTATTTATGCTTTTTAATTTGAGAAAGTATAAAAGCCCTTTTGATTTCTCATTTTTACTTTACGCTTTCTTGAATCTTCAAAAGCTTTTACTATCATTTCTCTGCAAAACCCTCAATCTTTTCTCTGCAACTTCTACTCACAAGAATGGCACCAGTGGTAAAGATAATGTCCCAATCTGGGTTCATCTATGAGAAAAACAATTTTTATAGCTTTGGTGGAAAAAAATGAAACCCACTCAGATTATCACAAGATGATGGATTTCATCAAGAACTGCAAACTAAGCTATGCAATGCCGGAGGCCCCAATGATTTACTGTGAAGTAGTTGAGGAGATTTGGACAACTGCTGAGTTCAATCCCACTGATATGACCATCTCCTTCTCTCTCAAAGGTAAGGATAACTGTATTAACTATGATGATATACAGTCATATTTTAAATTACCTGAGAACAATGCCATGACACCACACACTGATAATGATGTATCTAGCATGTTAGATTCCATAGGCTACTCACTCAACTCTGCTAGTCTAGGCAGTATTAAGAGAAAAAGGCCTTAGGAAAGAATGGAGTTTTCTTGGTGATGCCTTTATTAAGGTTTTCTCTGGGAAAATTAGTAATTTTGATGCAATAACTTCATCTCTTGTTAATATGCTCTATATGCTAGTTTCTGATAGGTACTTTAATTTTAACAATTATGTTATGCTAGAATTGGGTACTAGGTTAGGTAACAAGGCTAATAGACCTAATAACATCTACTATGCTAGATTCTTTATGTTGTTGGCTAACCATGTTGCTGAAGGTTTGGTCATAAATAATGAGAATAGTAAGCTCAAGTGTTGGGCACAAGAGAAGAGGGTCCTTGCAGACCTTTTAAGGATGGATCTCAACAGCAATGTGCCATTGGAATATTTACCAATCATAAATGCACCTCAGGTAAATGAGGTAAATACTTCTTCAACTCCTACTACTTCCAACCCCATTATTTCTGTGGCGCCCTCCAAACCCGGGTCAGAAGTTTGGGGTCCACAACACAACACAATATATCAACCCAAATAAGAAATATTATTTATAATGACCCTGCTTCACAAAACCACGGATCGCAACAGGTTAAAGTATGAAAACAAGCCACAACCTTAATTATTACATCGTACCAAATCCCAACTTATTTAACTTACAATTGATAATAAAATCATTCTTACAACCTTGCTATCTCACTACTGCCAATAGCTCCTGCTAGCTCGATCAATCATAGTCTGGAATCCTAGCTCGAACATTGAACTGGGAAACCTTGCTAACAACCATATCCTTCTTAACTGTAGAATATATAAAAAGATTTGCAAGAGTGAGCTAACTAGCTCAGCAAGTCATATTATCAATAACTGAGGTTAAACAATAATAAATGAGATGATTCAAAAGAATCAAGTTTCTTGTTAAACAACCAATAGAATTGGATATTCATTTTAAGTTTCTAAAATCAAGGTTAGGCTGCTGATCAGTCACGCACTAACCCCGAGCAAAGCACACATCATTGCTCTGACTACTGGATCCAAGGCCCACATTGGCCTAATTTGACCATTAATATGGTCTGGCCACGAATCTGGTCCATATAAAGAAAGCTATCCAATTCTAAAGCATTTCAATATGATAAACAAGAGAGTTCAATAAACCGGATCATAATCAATAACAATAAAACATTTGTATAAGAGCATAATAAAAATTCATGGTTACCGAAAGGGTATGCCAAAGTACATAAAAGAAGTGGCCTCCAGCCGGTAGGATAATCGGGTATTAGATGAATAGTGTTTTTTACAAAGTTTTAGTGCTTCGATATCACAAGGTATGGTTAAGTATAAAAGTTTCTGTATATATAAACAATTTTGTTCCAGTGTTTGGTATATGATGGATATATATTTGTGGAGTAGTATCGTATTTGTGTGGTTTAATATATTGGTAAATCCACAAGAAATGGTTCACAAAGAATAAGGCTTACGGCTCAAAGATCAAATGATGTGGCTCAGGTTCAAGGCTGGAGGATTCAAAGTATTTCCAATATAAAACAGAGCTATTTTGAATATTAACAATAGGTCACAAGAGAATTTAGAAATATTTACAATAAATCTCGAGAAAGGTTTAGAAGTACTTGCCTTATCATAATCGATTTCAACTTCACTTGTACTTGTCTAATGACCCCTTTCAACAATCACTCGTCGGCTTCTTCTATACCTCGCTTCTATCATCTGATCACTTGCTGTATTTTCTACATGTAAATTCCATTTTCTGATCACCTGCTTCTCTTTCTTACGCCTTGCTTACTCTGCTAGGCATCATAAGTATCTATTAATATTTAACTCATACCATTCTATTCGACATACACTTCCATCTACCCTTTGTTTCACCCAAATCCGATTAACGGATCGAAAGTTATGCTATAAACAAGTAATCACCGAATATATAGACCGACAGTCAACCAACAAGTCACATATAACACATAACACGTCACATAATCAATGATATATCATTTATAAAGAAGTCTCGGGTCATAAACAGGCTTTCAAGTATTTAAAATGATTTTTAAAACATTTTTCAGAATTAAAACGGGTCGTTGGATCAATTTCTAAGTAATAAACAAGGTTCGGTTGGCCAATTCTGGCTTCGAAACAATTTTATAATAATTATCGAGCCTTGAAAATAATTTAAAATACTATTTTAAAGCTCGAAACTATTTTTCGGAATTTTTAAATCATTTTTAAATAATTAAATCTAATTAAATAATTAATTAAAATTAATTAATAATTGATTAAATCAATTTATCAATTAATGTTCAAAATAATTGACTAATTAATCAATTAAAAATTAACTGAAATTAATTAAATAATTAATTCAGATTTATTTTTGAATAAAAAATAATTTTTGGAATTAAAATAATGATTTTTGAAATTAAAATAATCATTTTCGGATTTTTCTGAAATTAAAAACAATTTTAAAAATAATTTATAAAAAGAAATCCGAAATTTGAAGGAATTCAAAACAGGAATTCAGAATTTTTAAAGTTCTGGAAACTTCAGGTACTAACTTGCAAAAATGCCAAAAACACTTCTGATTTAGGGAATTTTTGGATCAAAACCGGGTCAAACCGGGTCAGAAATCCGGGTCACCAAGAACAGAAACGGGTCCTTCATGAACCCAGATTCCGGTGACCGGAATACGGCTCCGGTAAGCCCCGATTCAGGCGAAAACAGGATGGTTTAATACGATTCAAGTGAGGTTTTCATTCTAAATCACTTCAGGAGTTCAAATCACTTAACAATTGGACCAAACGACATCTGGAAATAAAAATCCGGCCAAAACTTCAAGAACACCGGCGAAAACTTCAAATCATAACTCACTCCTCTACAGGCCTCGTCGATTCACAAAACTTATATGGATCGATTGCAAATTGCATAAGGAACACAACCCACCCCTTTAGAACATCTAGTAATTCTGAAATAAGAAACCCCCAAATCGAATTGAAAACATTCAAAGTAATATAAACCCTAATTTCTAAATTCCGAGAATCAAACCCAAAATTAAGCATGTTATTGAACTCCAAATTTGAAGTATAATATACCAAAATGATCAGGAAAACAAGCTCTACAACATAAAATCATCAAATCATTCAAACAACCATCCGTACAAAAATTCATAGTTTAAATACAAAGAAATTCGAATATAAATAATTAAATATAAAATCACCTGATGTTTCTGGGTTGAAATTGATGGAAGATTTGGATTTTAGATTTCAGTAGCTTCGTTTTGAGTATATGTACGCCAAAATCGGATATCGATAACGCCTCCGAATTTGTGTTTGATTATGAAGAACATAATATAATTATAGTATTTTCTCTGTAAAAATTCTGTAAATACTGTTTGCAAATGATTTCCGGTACAAAATAAAATACGGTAAAGGCTATCTATAATTACGGGAAATTAGTATCCCGTTGGATCATTCCGGATATAAAACGGTACGTTTATTTATAAAAACTGATCCAAACGGTATCGGTTTTCGGGATAATTATCCAAATCAGTACAATTTGTACTGCGGTCTTGGTCTCAGCGCCTGGTTACACGTATTACGAAGTGATAATTGGGATAGTTTAATAAAAAGCTCCTGTTTATCGAAAATACGGGTTTTATTGATTTACCGAAACGAATATTGTATCGAAAATGTTGCGCCGGGACCCGCGCAGGACAAACCGTACGCCGGATCGAAAAAGTCGAAACACGGAAAATGCTTGGAATATTGTAATTAGGTTAGGAAGGAGTTCTCGGAAGAGTTTCGGGTTCCAAAAACGTAACATCGGCTGACGTCGGTTGGTTCCCGTTTTTATAAAATAGGTTTTAAATATCCGGAAAAAGATTTTATAAATTTCATATGATCCTTATAAATCCATAAATCAACATAAAAATAATTAGGAAGATATGAAAATTATCTATATTTTATTTTGAACATATAAAAATTAAAATACTCAATTGATGTCATTTTTAAACATCCAAACACATTTAACACTTAACAAATAATTCACAAAATAGATACTGAACATGCATAATAATTATTTATTAGCAAAAATAATTACACGATATATCCCGGATATTACATCCTTCCCCCCTTAAAAGGATTCTGTCCTCAGAATCTCCTAAGAAAACCAATGAGGGTACTTTTCTCTCATATCACTTTCTAACTTCCAGGTTGACTTCTCAACCTTTGGGTTTCTCCACAATACTCTTACTAACTTTACCACTTTATTTCTCAATACTTTCCCTCTCTTCTCTAGAATCTCTATCGGATTCTCTACATAAGACAAATCTGCCTGAAGCTCTATTGGCTCATATTCTATTACATCCCTGGAGTCTGGATTATATTTCTTAAGCATTGATACGTGAAAGACATTGTGAATGTTCTCCATGTGCGGGGGTAACGACAACTCGTAAACTAATTTACCAACGTGCTTTAAAATTCCAAAAAGATCCGACATTTCCTGGGCTCAGCTTTCCTTTCTTTCCAAATCTCACTAATTCCGTTCATGGTGATAGTTTCAGTAATACCAAACTTTCTTCTTCGAATTTCATATCTTTCCTTGATTAATTTGTATATTTCCTTTGCCGATCTTGTGCTGCTATCAATCTTTTCTGGATATCTTTAATAGCTTTCTTTGTCTGCTGCACCAGTTTAGGTCCAAGTATTTTGCGTTTTCCTATTTCGTTCCAATACACTGGAGATCTGAATTTGCATCTCTAAAGGGTTTCATAGGGTGGTATCCCAATATTGGCGTGATAACTGTTGCTGTAAGAAAATTCTACCGGGGGTAAATGTTCGTCTCAATTTCCTTTAGAATCAATAGCACACATGTGTAACATGTCCTTGATTGTTTGGATCATTCCTTTACTCTAGCTGTCCGTCTGCGGGTGGTAAGCCGTACTCATATTCAATCTTGTTCCTAAACATTCTTGAAAACTCTTCCAAAATCTCGAATTAAATCTTGGATCTCGATCAGATACGATAGACACAAGAATTTCATGACAAACTACAATTTTCTTTAGGAACTTATGGATCAACTTATCGAGTGAAAAATCTTTCGTTTATAGGCAGAAAATGAGCTGACTTGGTAAATCTATGCACTATAAGCCAAATGGCATCATGATTAGTTTTTGTGCTTGGTAACCCTAACTATGAAATCCATGGTGATATGCTCCCACTTTCACTCTGGAACTTCCAATGACTGTAGCAATCCACTTGATCTCTGATGCTCTACTTTAACTCTGTTGACATATATAACATCTGCTAATTCATTCCGCAATTCCCCACTTCATATCTAACCATCTATAATTTTCTTTAAATCTCTATACATCTTGGTACTCCCTGAATGGATTGAATACCTTGATCGTCCTTTTTGCGTGCACTATTCTTCACATACTAAATGATTTATATCCTGATCTACTACCTCTTCCTGACACTTCTTTATCTTTTCTAACAATCCCGATTGAAAAGTTATACTTATATATTCTCACTCCTTTTTGGATCATGCACTTTGACTTCCAATTCCAACCTCTAGAATTCCATATATAATTCTTCTGGTACAGTCTCTATATTCATTCTCTCTCCTTCTTGCTCATCTCTTGCCACTACATTTGCTTTTTCTAGAGAGTTCATACTTCAACTCTTGTGGTCCGTATATATCTCACATATTTCTCTATACTTATAATATTTCCCAATCTTTCAAAATGAATATTATTGTTGCTTTTAATTCCCAGTTATGAGTAGGGTACTTCTGCTCATAAGGTTTCGGTTGTCTGGATGCATATGCAATAACTTTATTGTTTTGCGTCAACACACTTCCTATTCCCTTACGAGAAGTATCACTATAAACTACCAAATCCCCCTGATGCTTTCAAAGTGATAAAATAGGTGTTGTAACCATTCTTTCATTTAACTCCGCAAAGCTTTCTTCACCCTTCTCCATTTCATATAACCTTCTTGTTTTTTTTTCCTGGTTAACTTCATCTCGAATATTACAACTTTCAAGAAATCTTGCACAAATTTCCCATAATAACTGGCCCATGATAAAACTTCTTACTTTTATTGGTGCTTCTGGTCTTTCTTCATTCATACTATCTTTAAATTTTTCTGCTAAATCCCATTTTGTCTCCTCCTTACTGACCTTCTATATTAAGAATTATACCTCCTGCCATTAAAGTTTTCATCTGGTAAACTCTTTTTATACCGCTTCTTTCTTCTTTGACTCCTCAGCTATCATTGTATAGGTTGCATGGTTCTTCTTAATAACGCAAGTATATCTTATCCAAATTCTTCCTTCAAAATTCTACTCATCAAATTTAAATATCACTGGTATATCAGTTCATCCCACTAACATTTCTAGAATTTTATAACAACAGTACTGAGTTCTGAAAATCATCTTTGATATGTCCATAAGTTCAATCTTCACTTGGTAATATACCCAGTCTTAAATCAATCTTATAAAAATACCTTGTTTCGTTCATTTAGTTAAACAAATCATTGGTTTTGAGGTAACATATTTCTGCTCTTGAGAGTAGACTTGTTGAGCTTTCGCTAATACATAATCTCACCCTTCCATCTTTCTTATTAACACATCGTGCCAGTGCACTTTAAGGGGGTACACTAGGTCCAGTTGCTTTTTCTTCTAATCATCTCATGCGTTTGCTCTGGTAACTTCTTCATTTTATCTGGTGCCATTCTGTGCGGGGCTCTGAACACTGGCTTCATTTCACATACTAAATCAATCATAAACACATTTTCTTTATTTAAAGGAAATATTGGTAACTCATCTGGAAATATGTCTTGATACTGTAAAATCTTCAAGTTCGGTCTGCTCCTAACTCTTATTTATAATCGCCATAGCACTTATATTTTGGTCACTGTAATCTTAAATTATTTTTAACAAATTCTTTACTTTCCTTTGTCCTTTAAACTTCTTCATGTTCTCATTTGGCGTCTTCAGAACTATCTTCCGTCACGACGGTTTACCTAGGCATCACACTTGAATAGTTAATCCACTTCTTATAATAATATCAAATCTTCTTATCTCAAATGATATCAATTCTTCATATCTTAATGCCAGAAATATCAATTCTGTCATTGGTACTTACATATTTAATGACTGCACATTTTTAATTTGCTAGTCCTTTAGTCCTAAACTTATTGATTCGACAGGATAATTCATCTTATCAATAAAACCTTGAGAGATATATGATCAAGTTGCTCCCATATCTTTTAATACTTTAACGCATAAGGTATCCGTAATAATCTTCCACGTCATCACATCCATATTCTAAATAACATATCGCAAATTCTCGTTCTCGGAGACGTATCCCTTATCGAAGTAGATTCCCTTAACTGTTAATGCATCCCGGGCTAGGGACAGTGATTTGTAATTTTCACCATATGCCCTTGTTTCCTTTTCATGCATGCGAGGTAGATGAGACTTTGCCCGCTGAGTGTATAATACGTTAACTTTTGTTTGAAAAACTCTCGCAAGGAACAACGGTACAACGAAATAAATAGAAGAATTCACAATTTTAATAAACTTAGAGTTGAAGAGAAAGAAGAAGTAATGATTTGAATATGAATGAGACAACCACATTAGTACTGAAGATGGCCAGTTTTTTATACCGTGTGGCATACAGCACATGATTAGGTGGCGTCCCACCCGACTCTTTGTCATTCCGACAAAGTGTTTCATCATAACACTATTTGTCCCAATCAGAAAGCAAAACCCGAGGGGAACAATTAAATTTGAAAGGAATGCAAAATTCTCCGTTTTATTGTCATCAGAAAGAATTTATTAAGAAAAGGAGTTCATACATTCTTAGGAATTAAAAAGGAATATACGCTGTAATGTTGAGGACAAGAATGATACCATTGATCACCATCCACATTTCACTTGTATTCATCTTTCGAGTTTGATTGATCATATCCCAATTGAATCATATAATAACTTTAGAAGTATGCTAAAATGTCTTCGTAACTTATCATTATGGTAGATTCTTACTTTTTAAGTCTCGCATCTGTAACGTCGTACCTACACGTATAATACTTTAACAATTTGATCATAATGGCGTTCTTATCAGATAACCTTGAGTTTCCTCTTTTTGATTTGGAATAACCATGAATCATTCAATATAATGATCATTTTATTAACAATATTCTTCTTTTAGAAAAGTCTGGAAATCTTCCCAATCTTCTTCGGTCGTGCTCAGGCTTCCATTAAATCCATGAATTCCTTGAACTCTGATAATTCCAGTAATTGGATGAATAATTACTCTATACGCTGGTTTTGTTGTTAATCTTATCAAACAATATTTGTACCTTCTTGTTAGGAATAAACAACTTCCTCATAATCGCAGATTACTTCGTCCTCTGAATTAACAATACTAAATCTAAAATAATATCCTTCCAACTAATCCGAGTCTTTTGACAAACAAGAAACTCAAGTAGTAACTTGACAACCGATGTTTAAAACTTATTTTATTCGAAAAGGCTTTTAGAAATTTTGTGAGGAAAAATCTTTTTCGAAAACTTGTTAAAAATTTTGAAAATTTTGAAAATCACACCTCTGGTTGTCCTCACTATATGAGTTGGTTGTTATCCTTCTTATGACCAAATACCAAGTTAAAGAACGATCACTCAAAGGTCCATTCACTTCCATTTATCTCCTCTCCTTCATTGGGGTTTATTACTTTCCGTAATCAGTTAAAACTTCCGCTGTCGTTGCACGTTATCTTATTTATAGCTTCACATTAAGGCTCCCATACTGGTAGTACTCCCGTTAACCACTTTGCAATCATTAAGTAAAACAGACTATCCAATAATCGACAAATCAGCTAATGTCACATCATCTTGTTAAAATATAACACATCATTACAACACCATTAATTTCAAGAATTCTTCAGATCCCTAATCTCCTCTAACTTTCTCTCTTCAACACTTATCTACTCTGTTCCACAAGCTAGTCATGAGTAGCCTAATTAATAGCTTCTTGTAACCTGATAACAGCCATCCTCTAGAACACTTGAATCTTCTTTCTAAACTCCTTATCACCTTAATTTGTATCGCAATACTCACCATTTACTACAGCTATCATGTCCTTTTTCGCAATTGCTATTGTTTCATTGGGAAGGTTTTTAAACTGGGGATATAGAATATGGTGTATAGTAAACAGAAAAGATACATTCATAGTTGAATGTTCAAAAGAACAAGAATAAGCAAATGAAGGTTCTTGAATAGGTAGTCTCATATCGAGAGATGATAGAATAGCGTTGAATAACTTGGGGAGGCGCAACTGTCATAACAGAAGGTAATACCGCTAATACTGATGGAGAACAAAGCGCAAATCGAATATGAGAGAAGATGACGATCCTTAAACGGAAGGCTCCAAACGATCAATTGATGCAGAGGAATCAGGATTTGCCATTGCCGTTGTCTGGAATTCACGTTGCAAGCTGAGAATCCCGAATCGCAACACGAACCGTGCCGGAGACCTACTATACAGTCGCACTCAACCTCACAATGACTTATTTTTCTATTTCCTATTCCTAATCTAACCCTTTACCCAATCCCGACAATCTAGGCTTGTTTCAGTGACTTATAACCTGTAGCTCTGATACCAACCTGTGGCGCCCTCCAAACCCGGGTCAGAAGTTTGGGGTCCACAACACAACACAATATATCAACCCGAATAAGAAATATTATTTATAATGACCCTGCTTCACAAAACCACGGATCGCAACAGGTTAAAGTATGAAAATAAGCCACAACCTTAATTATTACATCGTACCAAATCCCAACTTATTTAACTTACAATTGATAATAAAATCATTCTTACAACCTTGCTATCTCACTACTGCCAATAGCTCCTGCTAGCTCGATCAATCATAGTCTGGAATCCTAGCTCGAACATTGAACTGGGAAACCTTGCTAACAACCATATCCTTCTTAACTGTAGAATATATAAAAAGATTTGCAAGAGTGAGCTAACTAGCTCAGCAAGTCATATTATCAATAACTGAGGTTCAACAATAATAAATGAGATGATTCAAAAGAATCAAGTTTCTTGTTAAACAACCAATAGAATTGGATATTCATTTTAAGTTTCTAAAATCAAGGTTAGGCTGCTGATCAGTCACGCACTAACCCCGAGCAAAGCACACATCATTGCTCTGACTACTGGATCCAAGGCCCACATTGGCCTAATTTGACCATCAATATGGTCTGGCCACGAATCTGGTCTGTAATAACCCCAATTTTTGGGAAATTTTTGAAACCCTTATGAATAGTGTTTTTGCTGAATGAGAAAACTTTTCATGCCACACTATGTAGGGGTTCTGATATGGATATTCTGAGATTTTATTAGTACTTTATATGGGATATAAGTGTATGTAAAGATCGTCAGAATCCAAATCCGAACACTTTGATTTTTCCCGGAAATACACTAGATACGGAAAGATTTGAGAAAAAGGTAACAAGATAAAAAGGATTTAAATTAAAGGATTATAGGAGAGGATCATAAAAGGAATATAATATATTGAGAAAGGTTAAGGGAACCTAAGTAATAAGATCCCGGGTATGATCCCTCAAACGATAAACGAAAACGAAAGTTAAGCGAACCGTATAACAGATCGGCGGTCATTAGGCAAACGATTAGGAAGTTAATCAAGGGGATTAGTGGGGATGATGTCATCCAACCAATAGAAAGAGGACAAGGAGGGGAGGATGACATCATGAGGATGACACAAGCATGACATGGGAAGGAAGGAGATGTGGTGGCTTTTTAACCACACAAAATCAAGGGCAACTAGGTAATTTACTAAAACAAACACAAAAATCAAACCAACCAAGCCAAGCAAATCATTTTTCATCAAAATCAAAAAGAAACCAAGGCATTGTTCTTCATGCTCTCGGCCAAAACAGAACCAGAACACTAAAACTGCTGTATCTCCTTCATTTCTCACTCAAATATTGTGTTCTATAGCTCATTGTAAAGGTATTGAGATGGCCTACAACTCTTGTTCACAAGTCTCGTCCAAATAATCATGGTAAGACCCTCATTTTTACAGTTCTTTAAATCGGACTTTTAGAAACTTCAAAGCCTAACTTTGTGTTCTTGATTTCTTTGGAAAGATCAAGCTTGTAGGAGGCTCCCTAAGGCTTCCTAGCAACTTAACACCTCCCAAGGAAGGTATAAACTTCAAACCCTAGCCTTTACTTTATTTGTTAGTAAGTTTAATGGTTGGTGTTGTGAAATGAGAAGCATGGATTGTGATTATTAGTAGTTTGGTTTGATTTGGAAGTGTTTTGGTAATTGAAGCTTGATTATAGTTCATAGGTCTTGATTGTGGTTGTTTGAGTTGAAAACCTTGGAGATTATGGACTGATGTGGTATGGTTTAGGTGAAGTTTTGTTGTATTGATGGTTATGAGTTGGTTGGTGGTTAATTGGAGTAGTTTAAACATTGGTAATCACGTAAACATAGCCGTTGTAACGTCCGATTTTCTTTGGACTGTTTTTGTGCATAACATTAGGACCCGATAACCCCCTGCTAGATTATGACCACTGCCATGTTTAGATATCTCATGTTACGAGCTTCGTTTTGATATGTAGTTCGTTCGATTCCGATGCACGGTTTAGGAGAAACGACCGTTTCAAGTAACGGCGTTTCGCGAACGAAACTTTTCCCCTCGCCTTACTTTGAAACATAGGTTAAAGACCAAAAAGGGTTAATTAATGTATGAAAAATTTATGGTAAGTGTGTTAGGCAGTTGGTAAGACACTCGCGAAGGAATCGCCTTAAAACTCGTAAAGGTTAAATTATTAAAAATGGTGGAGCCGAGGGTACTCGAGTGACTTAAGAGAATCAGTAAGCGCAAAACAAGCGTTAGAGTCTAAGTTAGTTAAAGTATAGATTTACAAGTGACTTTGGTTTAATTCCAACTTACTTGTTGTTTATAGGTTACCAGACTCGTCCCGAGCCATTCGTAACCCCCAGTCGCTCAGGCAAGTTTTCTACCCGTTATACTGTTGTGGTGATGTATATGTGTATATGCATGATCTTGCGATAAATGCATATTTGTTATTAGCAAATTCTTGCGATATATTGTAGCATGTGATATGGTATATATGCATGCCTGATTTATATTCTTGGTTTATATATCTGTTGGTTCAAATGCTTATAGTTGCATAATACCTATGCTAGAGATAAACGGTATTTGAGTTTACCCTTAGTATAGGGGATAAAAGGTGAACATGTTTCTAAACCGGGAGGCGAGGCTCCCGAGTATAATATATATTTATATATATATTGATATAGTTTTTAAAACTATTAATCGAATAAGGTTTATTTGATAACTTTATTTTATTTAATGAATATTATTACGAATATTCATTCGAGGACTTATGACTCCTTTTATTTTATTATTTGAATATTATTTGAATATTCATTCGAGGGCTTATGACTCTTTTATATTATTTATTGAATAATATTTGAATATTCATTCGAGGGCTTATGACTCTTTTATATTATTTATTGAATAATATTTGAATATTCATTCGAGGGCTTATGACTCAGTTTATATTATTTATTGAATAATATTTGAATATTCATTCGAGGGCTTATGACTCAGTTTATATTATTTAATGAATATTATTTGAATATTCATTTGAGGATCTATGACTCCGATTATTTGCTGAGATATATTCTTTATTTTATTAAAGAATAATGTTTCGATAATCAAACTTATTTTCGATTATTCAAATAAAGATAGTACTTTCATATAAGTATATCTTTGGTTATTTAATACTCATTTCAAGTATAAGTCTTACAACTTCTACTTCAATTATTTGTATAAAGATTATTCTTTATGGGAATATTATTTAAATAATAATATTCAGACATTTTCTAAATATTCTGGGGACTGATTTACTTCATTAAATCAGCTTCACTCCAAACATTCTTAAAAATGTTTTGCGAGTCTTCAAAATGATTTTTAAAAGTTAGAGCGGATCCCAAAACTCATTTTTTTAAGATCCTTCTTTCGAAGGGGATTTAAATACTCGCTCAAAACCTGAGGGATCCGGCTCTGTGGTGTGTTTTATATTCGCAACGAGGTTGCTGTTTTGATAAATGAATTGATTACTTACCCAACACTCGGGAAGTAAAATTCTTGGAACAAGTTAATCCATTAACAGGCATCGCCTGGGAAATATCGGTGAGTTCTCCTTTCCAAATAGATACGACTTCTTGGTGGAGCCGTATCAACAAGTTTCTACTTGGGGAAAGTGGGGACGAGCTTTACGTTTCAGAGTCATGGATTTCATCTGAACTAGGAGTTGCGTAAGTGGCCGAGTAGCGCCGGCCCAGCCTTATTATATTGGCCCAAATGGCCTGGAAGTTCCGCTAAGGCGGTCCATTCCTTAGGAGTTCAGTGTTCGGTTGACAAGTAAATCCGACAGGTTCTCCTCTACATGTAGAAAATGGTGGGGTTGTACTACTACGACTGATCATCGTAAGTGGTCTTCCTGGCGCGGCAAACTCCCGTAATGAGTTCATCATCCAATTGGATAATTTCTGCAACACTACCCAGAGCACTTCGATAGAAAGGCTACGGTTGGGCGATTGTTGAGTGTTGGCAGGGTCAAGTTTTCAAAATGATGTTTACATCAAATGAAGTATCTCGTAACTTCATTTTATTTTGATAATATTTTAAAGATTTAATCTATTCAAATCTTTTCTTATAGTCTCATCTATGTGATGAACTTTTGAAGCTAATTATAACTTGAACGGTGGTAGTTCAAGTAGTATTTGGGAAAGATATAAGTATATTGGGGTATCTTGTAACTTCATCTTTTAAACTTATATCTAATTAATAATTGTCTTATGAATGACAAAGATTTTCAGAAAAACGTTGAGACAAGGTTAGATATATGAGATCACCTTGCAACGATATTTTTTTTATACAGTTATACACTGGGACTTTGTGTATATTATGCATGGAAGAGGACTTCCAATATTTTGAAAAGTATATATGTATATATATATACTGAATATTTTGCGACTTCATCGCATTAAGATATCAACTTGGTTCATTTCTTTTGACCAAGACTTTCATGAGTACTAAGAGAAGGCTCATATATTGTTAATCATTATACATATTATTTTGGTGGGCTTGCTGCTCACCCTTGCTTTCTTCTTTCATCACACAACAACAGATAGAAAAGGTGAACAGAACCAAGCTCCCGATTCGCAAGCGATTAGGAGACGTTTCGCAGTTTTCTAGAAGCATTGATGCCGCCGTAGCTGAGGTAGGAACTACCAATAGGCTAGGCTTTCAACTTTTGATGTACCAGATTTATTTATATTTATGAATTGTAATAATGGCAAAGAAATGTAAATTTATTCAGAAAACCTTTTAAGGTGTATTGGCAGATAATTGTGGAATAAAATGACTTGTGGTTATTTTTGGATGTTCATCTCTGAGACTATAACGTGTGGTGTGTGTGTTTATTATGGGGTCACAGTACAGAGTAGTTGAGTAATTATTAAGATTGGGTGTTATTAAGGGAAATGGAACTCGTGACAACCCGGATCCCCGACCCCGGATCTGGGGGTGTTACAGAAATGGTATCAGAGCTAAGCGTTATAAACCTCAGAGATGATGTGACGTTAAGATAATAAGTTCACTAAGATAATAAGAACTCTTGCCAAGTTCATAGTCGGGCTACCTAACGTAGTACTGACAGTTAAAACCCTTATGGGAACCCTTATAAATATCGTGATAGGAGCGTAGTTCGTTATCGTATATGGTAGCGGGACTCCGAACCCTGAGGTTGAGGAGCAACAGCGCGATGATGTTTTATTACTAATTGGAGATCGGATTGTGGATCCGATAGAGCGTCCTAACGCAGGACCGGATGATGTTGATATTGAGGATGTTGTCCTAGAAGGGATAGTTGCTGAGGAGGATCCCATGGAGGATCCTGACAAGAATGGATAAAGGACCATTGATGAATTGATGACTATGGTTAGGTCGACTACCAGAGGTAGGATTGGCCGGTCACTACCAGAGGTTCGTTCAAGTTTGTAAAGATAGTAGCCCCCTTTAACGCGGCTTACTCGTAAGACTGAGAAGTTCGAATGGACAGAGAAATGCGAGAACAGCTTTCAAGAACTGAAGCAGAGGTTGGTGATGGCCCCTATGCTGGCGTTGCCGGATGGAAAAAGGAGATTTTGTGATTTGTAAGTGACGCTTCGCATAAGGAATTAGGGTGCTTCTTAGCACAGCAAGATAATCGCGTCTGCGTCAAGACAATTAAGATAATATGAAATTCGATATCCCCGCCCATGAGCTTAGGCTCGTGGCAATAGTTTTACCCTAAAGATTGGAGGCACTACTTGTATGGAGAGAAGTGCGAGAATTACCTAAGCCATAAGTTCTCTAGTACATTCTTATGTAGAAAGAGCTCAACATACGCCAGAGGAGGCGGTTAGAGCTAATCAAGAGTTATGAGTGGGAGATTCTTTATCATTCGGGGAAAGCCAATGTGGTGGCTGATGCCATTAGTAAAAAGGAGAGACTCAAGATGATAATGTCTTTGGGAGAGTTGATAAGAGATTTTGAGAAAATGGAAATAGTAGTGAAGGTAACCGGAGCCGGTACCGAAAAGCTGTTTGAGATTGCAATAGAGACCGAATTATTGGAAAAGAGCATATTGTGCCAGAAAAAGGTGATGAATGAAGGCAGAGAGCCAACAAATAGATAAGAGGTTAATACCGAGAAAGATGAGAAGGGAATAATGAGGTATTCCTACAGAATTTGGGTTCCAAATGTTCAAGAGCTTAAAGATGAGATCTTAGATGAAAGCTAGTTTGAGGAATAAGATTTAGAGCAAACCCTGAACGTGATAGTCAGGGAGGTCGCCATCAAGATAGAAGGAACCCATGATATAATGGAGTGGAAAATGAGGATTTTAAATTAAAAGATGACCCCAATTATGGGGAGTAGGATGAAACATTTCATACTAAGGAAACAAAAAGTCGAGTAAGGAAAGGAGACCCGAGATGGTACCCCTATACGGCAATTCATGGACCTGTCTAAAGAGAACTTAGACTATTATCCCCAACCACCACCCTGAGGAGACAGTACGGTGAGAAATTCTTTCAGGACCTTTAAGTCGCTAAGCTCTTAGAGTTCCAAGGAATAGGTTGACCTAGCCGAGGCAAGAGCCTGGCTAAAGGAAATAGAGGAATCATTTGAGATTCTAAATGATTGACGAACCACAAAGGACTGTTTTTGTCACTTACCCTCCTAAGAGAGAGACCACCTGCTGGTGAAAGGCCAAGGAAGGCACGGAGCAAGAGATTATAATAAACTGATTTAAGTCCAGTCAATTGTTTTCGGGAAAGTAATTCCCAAAGATAAGGAGATAGTGTAAAAGCTTTAGAGTCAGAACAAAGGCAGACGAGTATGATAAATTATGAATCTAAGTTGTAAAAGTTGTCAAGATTCATTCTGAGGACACGAATCCAGAATGACGGGATGTTTGAAATCAATGCTTATGTTGTGTTAGTTCATGAAATAATGATAAGGAAGTTGGGTATGAGGAACCCTAACGACTCGTAGTAATAGAAATAGAAAAGTAAGTAATCGTCAGGATGAGGGTGATTCACCAATGAGTTAAAATTGATGGTTAAGGGCGTAAGAGATACATATATATTATCCCCTGTAAGTTGGGAGGATTCGAAGAAACCTTGAGATAGTTCGAAGGATAAATAATGAGACACGGATAGACTGAGGAGACAAGAAAGTAAGAAATTAAGAAAAATTGGATGAAGGAAGTGACCTTCAAGAATGTGAAGTGTAAGACCGATGGCTTGATACCCAGGAAGGGAGACGCCAGGTATGAAAGATATCCCAACATTGAGATGACTGTTGAGATAAACAAAAAAAGTAAATAAGGATTTATTAAGAAGAAGTTCACGTTGAACACGACCAATATCTTCCAGATCATCCATGTGATCATTACCAAATCAGGAAAGAAAAGCGGATAACCATTTTTATCTTTTGGAGGCCATGTGGATTGACCTTAACTTGAATAAGGATGCTATTGTGAAATTCGGTATAGACTATCGAGGTGGAAATGATTGAATAAGATACCCTTATCAGGGATATATGACTTTATTTATCCATGGAAGGATGCTTGTACCTTTTTAAAGGTGGAATTAAGGATAGAACATCGGTAACTTAAAATGAATCCTAGGGGAATGCATAAAGGTTGGCATTTCACCCTTAATAGGGACAGTATGAGTTTTGACAGTATGATTGGGAAAGGGTTAAGGTAACAACAACCTTTAAGAATCAGTGGAGAAATTTTTCAGAAGTATATAGACAATGGTTCTAGTATTAGTAAATGGTATTTTGATATGCCCTGTATCTAGGGAATACAGGAGGAACGATTGAAGGATAACCTTAAAGGTTTTACAAGGAGAAAGGTAATATTTAAAATTCTCAAGAATAGAAATGTTGATAAAGGAAATATGACGTAATTATAATGATGCCAAGTGGGGCACGTGTTAAACCACGAGAAAGTATGGATCGAACCAGTAATGGTCGAAACTGTTCAGGGCAATTAGGACTTAAGATAAAAAATGTTCTAAGTATGATTGAGAGTCAGTCTTGACAGTGATTAGCCTCTAAAGACTGAGGCAATAACTTATGGAAAAATGGTGATATTTTTTTTCCCATCTGATTTTAAGGAAAACATCTTCACTCAAGCAGTGATCGGAAATAAGGTAGAAAATTTATTTGGAGGTGGTTAAAATGACATTGACTGTAAGGAAATTTTACTATCAGGAAAGGTCAAAGAGGTGGCCGACACTTTAAAGGTAAGAGGATAATTATAGGCGCTTGTGCCAGAGGAATACAGTGATGATGGTTAAAAATGTGAAGGTTGAATTATGGTTTGGGAGATTGACATTCCTTCTGATGACTGTGCAATACCCAACCGTAATAGTAGTTGGTAAAGGTTTAATTCGTGTAATCGCCAGGAACGGGCTATCTATCTTAGGAGGTCCTATCTTGAGAATAATCCAGGACCATGTTTCAAAAAGGACTAAACGAACCTTTGAGTTAAGTCTTCTATTTAAGGCATATGACTAAGAATGGTATTAACCTGCTATCGTTGCTTTGATTGAAACTCTTCTGCAATTTTATCTGCTTCACGTCATGAATGTACGTCAGGATCAGGAGTGTTCTTCATGAATCAAGAACGGTGATCATGTTACCTCCTTAGAAGAATTCGATATGATATGAATGGACTCCGTATGGTTAGCTATTAAAACTTCATGGAAAACGAATGACTACAGTAGGTCAACGGTGGGCCATAGTAATGTAGGAATGATTCTGAGAGTAATGAGATGATTACTTACAACCGTGAGAGTTGTATTGGAATGGATGTTGAGAGTAAGTACCACTAATCGGGTCGTGGTGGTGTATAAGTTATCATTGATAGACTAATTAAGTCAATTATCTACCTATGATATATTTATTCCTTCTTATCGATAAAGAGTAGTATTACCCATACGAAGAAGGTTGCGGTATAGAAATGGATTCTAGTAACGATGAGGTCTAGAATGAGATCCCAGATTCGATTTTCGATATCGAGGGAGTTTCAAAGGTGATTGTGTATAAGCTCGAGGAAGAGCATGGGTCCATAGAATGATGGACGGAATAGAAATATTTAGGCATGGGAAATACGATGCTATAATACTTGATGCTGATATAAATACGTTTATGTTTTGTTCTCCTATGACAAACCTCTATAATTCAGAGGTAGGTTCCAAGCCAGATATTTTGTGGCAGTATATATATTTTTTTATATATACAATTCTCTTCAGTTCGTTCTTTTATCTTCTTTTCATTTCATGTAATCTGAGAAGAACAACCCTTCCAGAAGGGGAGGTATTGCCGAATGACTATCTATCTGTGTGATAGAAGCCTAGTAGGATACCATCTATTGTTTAATTGCTTGTCAAGTACTAAAGGTTGGCCACCTTCTGTACTAACTATGCAATATAACAAGTGTTCATGATCATAGTGATCTCTCAACAAATTCCTTTACTTCTATTTGATTGATCAAATTTTGGAAAATAGAAACAACTGAAAAAGGAGTAATAAAGTGGTGGTAGTATGCGGAATGGAAACACATTCGTGATACTAAGGTTGTCGTGGTTATTAAAAGGTTATAGAACGCTAGCGAGCAAAAGTATAACCCGTATAATATTAGGAACGGAAGGTAGTAGCGATTACGAACTGGAAAAGAATGGGTATTGAGAAGCAAGAGTTCTAATGATTAGAAGCTATGATGAGAGTCTGTGCAATAGACTTGAAAGAATTTGGAATGATCACTTAACGCGGATTTAGTTATATCACGACAATAGATCATATGTCATTATCGAGGTGTCACCTTATGAGATCCTTGAGGGAAGATAATGTCGATCTCCCTTATGTTAGGATGAAGTTATAGAGCGCAAGATGCTCGGACCCGCAGTAGTCCAAAGGACCAAGGATATAATAGATCTAATCAGAGGACGGCTGGTAGTAGCCCAAGATGGACATAAGAAGTATGTTGATTTGACACGAAAGAACAAAGAATAGGAAGTAGGGGACCTAGTGTTGTTAAAGGTATCCCCTTGGAAACCCTTGGAAAGGATTGATGAGGTTCGGAAAGAAAGGAAAGCTAAGTCTACAATTTGTTGGACCCTTGGATATATTAAGACGTTTGGGAAGTTAGCATATGAGCTAGCCCTACCCCCGAACCTGTAGCAAGTTCATAACGTGTTCCACGTATCAATGTTAAGGAAGTGTAATTCGGATGCCAGACAAATAGGGGCATATGAGCGCATAGACATGCAACCAGACGTAACCTATATGAAGCAACCAGGAAGGGTATAGAGTAAAAAGGAACGAGTGCTTAGGAGAAGGGTTATCAAACTAGTAAGAGTTTGATGGTAGAACCACAATGTGGGAAAATTTACTCGAGAGTTAGAAAGTGCAATGCTAAGAGAGTATCCCTATTCATTTTCTATCTGATTCCGGGACGGAATCCTTTTAAGGAGGGGATACTGTAATAACCCCAATTTTTGGGAAATTTTTGAAACCCTTATGAATAGTGTTTTTGCTGAATGAGAAAACTTTTCATGCCACACTATGTAGGGGTTCTGATATGGATATTCTGAGATTTTATTAGTACTTTATATGGGATATAAGTGTATGTAAAGATCGTCAGAATCCAAATCCGAACACTTTGATTTTTCCCGGAAATACACTAGATACGGAAAGATTTGAGAAAAAGGTAACAAGATAAAAAGGATTTAAATTAAAGGATTATAGGAGAGGATCATAAAAGGAATATAATATATTGAGAAAGGTTAAGGGAACCTAAGTAATAAGATCCCGGGTATGATCCCTCAAACGATAAACGAAAACGAAAGTTAAGCGAACCGTATAACAGATCGGCGGTCATTAGGCAAACGATTAGGAAGTTAATCAAGGGGATTAGTGGGGATGATGTCATCCAACCAATAGAAAGAGGACAAGGAGGGGAGGATGACATCATGAGGATGACACAAGCATGACATGGGAAGGAAGGAGATGTGGTGGCTTTTTAACCACACAAAATCAAGGGCAACTAGGTAATTTACTAAAACAAACACAAAAATCAAACCAACCAAGCCAAGCAAATCATTTTTCATCAAAATCAAAAAGAAACCAAGGCATTGTTCTTCATGCTCTCGGCCAAAACAGAACCAGAACACTAAAACTGCTGTATCTCCTTCATTTCTCACTCAAATATTGTGTTCTATAGCTCATTGTAAAGGTATTGAGATGGCCTACAACTCTTGTTCACAAGTCTCGTCCAAATAATCATGGTAAGACCCTCATTTTTACAGTTCTTTAAATCGGACTTTTAGAAACTTCAAAGCCTAACTTTGTGTTCTTGATTTCTTTGGAAAGATCAAGCTTGTAGGAGGCTCCCTAAGGCTTCCTAGCAACTTAACACCTCCCAAGGAAGGTATAAACTTCAAACCCTAGCCTTTACTTTATTTGTTAGTAAGTTTAATGGTTGGTGTTGTGAAATGAGAAGCATGGATTGTGATTATTAGTAGTTTGGTTTGATTTGGAAGTGTTTTGGTAATTGAAGCTTGATTATAGTTCATAGGTCTTGATTGTGGTTGTTTGAGTTGAAAACCTTGGAGATTATGGACTGATGTGGTATGGTTTAGGTGAAGTTTTGTTGTATTGATGGTTATGAGTTGGTTGGTGGTTAATTGGAGTAGTTTAAACATTGGTAATCACGTAAACATAGCCGTTGTAACGTCCGATTTTCTTTGGACTGTTTTTGTGCATAACATTAGGACCCGATAACCCCCTGCTAGATTATGACCACTGCCATGTTTAGATATCTCATGTTACGAGCTTCGTTTTGATATGTAGTTCGTTCGATTCCGATGCACGGTTTAGGAGAAACGACCGTTTCAAGTAACGGCGTTTCGCGAACGAAACTTTTCCCCTCGCCTTACTTTGAAACATAGGTTAAAGACCAAAAAGGGTTAATTAATGTATGAAAAATTTATGGTAAGTGTGTTAGGCAGTTGGTAAGACACTCGCGAAGGAATCGCCTTAAAACTCGTAAAGGTTAAATTATTAAAAATGGTGGAGCCGAGGGTACTCGAGTGACTTAAGAGAATCAGTAAGCGCAAAACAAGCGTTAGAGTCTAAGTTAGTTAAAGTATAGATTTACAAGTGACTTTGGTTTAATTCCAACTTACTTGTTGTTTATAGGTTACCAGACTCGTCCCGAGCCATTCGTAACCCCCAGTCGCTCAGGCAAGTTTTCTACCCGTTATACTGTTGTGGTGATGTATATGTGTATATGCATGATCTTGCGATAAATGCATATTTGTTATTAGCAAATTCTTGCGATATATTGTAGCATGTGATATGGTATATATGCATGCCTGATTTATATTCTTGGTTTATATATCTGTTGGTTCAAATGCTTATAGTTGCATAATACCTATGCTAGAGATAAACGGTATTTGAGTTTACCCTTAGTATAGGGGATAAAAGGTGAACATGTTTCTAAACCGGGAGGCGAGGCTCCCGAGTATAATATATATTTATATATATATTGATATAGTTTTTAAAACTATTAATCGAATAAGGTTTATTTGATAACTTTATTTTATTTAATGAATATTATTACGAATATTCATTCGAGGACTTATGACTCCTTTTATTTTATTATTTGAATATTATTTGAATATTCATTCGAGGGCTTATGACTCTTTTATATTATTTATTGAATAATATTTGAATATTCATTCGAGGGCTTATGACTCTTTTATATTATTTATTGAATAATATTTGAATATTCATTCGAGGGCTTATGACTCAGTTTATATTATTTATTGAATAATATTTGAATATTCATTCGAGGGCTTATGACTCAGTTTATATTATTTAATGAATATTATTTGAATATTCATTTGAGGATCTATGACTCCGATTATTTGCTGAGATATATTCTTTATTTTATTAAAGAATAATGTTTCGATAATCAAACTTATTTTCGATTATTCAAATAAAGATAGTACTTTCATATAAGTATATCTTTGGTTATTTAATACTCATTTCAAGTATAAGTCTTACAACTTCTACTTCAATTATTTGTATAAAGATTATTCTTTATGGGAATATTATTTAAATAATAATATTCAGACATTTTCTAAATATTCTGGGGACTGATTTACTTCATTAAATCAGCTTCACTCCAAACATTCTTAAAAATGTTTTGCGAGTCTTCAAAATGATTTTTAAAAGTTAGAGCGGATCCCAAAACTCATTTTTTTAAGATCCTTCTTTCGAAGGGGATTTAAATACTCGCTCAAAACCTGAGGGATCCGGCTCTGTGGTGTGTTTTATATTCGCAACGAGGTTGCTGTTTTGATAAATGAATTGATTACTTACCCAACACTCGGGAAGTAAAATTCTTGGAACAAGTTAATCCATTAACAGGCATCGCCTGGGAAATATCGGTGAGTTCTCCTTTCCAAATAGATACGACTTCTTGGTGGAGCCGTATCAACAAGTTTCTACTTGGGGAAAGTGGGGACGAGCTTTACGTTTCAGAGTCATGGATTTCATCTGAACTAGGAGTTGCGTAAGTGGCCGAGTAGCGTCGGCCCAGCCTTATTATATTGGCCCAAATGGCCTGGAAGTTCCGCTAAGGCGGTCCATTCCTTAGGAGTTCAGTGTTCGGTTGACAAGTAAATCCGACAGGTTCTCCTCTACATGTAGAAAATGGTGGGGTTGTACTACTACGACTGATCATCGTAAGTGGTCTTCCTGGCGCGGCAAACTCCCGTAATGAGTTCATCATCCAATTGGATAATTTCTGCAACACTACCCAGAGCACTTCGATAGAAAGGCTACGGTTGGGCGATTGTTGAGTGTTGGCAGGGTCAAGTTTTCAAAATGATGTTTACATCAAATGAAGTATCTCGTAACTTCATTTTATTTTGATAATATTTTAAAGATTTAATCTATTCAAATCTTTTCTTATAGTCTCATCTATGTGATGAACTTTTGAAGCTAATTATAACTTGAACGGTGGTAGTTCAAGTAGTATTTGGGAAAGATATAAGTATATTGGGGTATCTTGTAACTTCATCTTTTAAACTTATATCTAATTAATAATTGTCTTATGAATGACAAAGATTTTCAGAAAAACGTTGAGACAAGGTTAGATATATGAGATCACCTTGCAACGATATTTTTTTTATACAGTTATACACTGGGACTTTGTGTATATTATGCATGGAAGAGGACTTCCAATATTTTGAAAAGTATATATGTATATATATATACTGAATATTTTGCGACTTCATCGCATTAAGATATCAACTTGGTTCATTTCTTTTGACCAAGACTTTCATGAGTACTAAGAGAAGGCTCATATATTGTTAATCATTATACATATTATTTTGGTGGGCTTGCTGCTCACCCTTGCTTTCTTCTTTCATCACACAACAACAGATAGAAAAGGTGAACAGAACCAAGCTCCCGATTCGCAAGCGATTAGGAGACGTTCCGCAGTTTTCTAGAAGCATTGATGCCGCCGTAGCTGAGGTAGGAACTACCAATAGGCTAGGCTTTCAACTTTTGATGTACCAGATTTATTTATATTTATGAATTGTAATAATGGCAAAGAAATGTAAATTTATTCAGAAAACCTTTTAAGGTGTATTGGCAGATAATTGTGGAATAAAATGACTTGTGGTTATTTTTGGATGTTCATCTCTGAGACTATAACGTGTGGTGTGTGTGTTTATTATGGGGTCACAGTACAGAGTAGTTGAGTAATTATTAAGATTGGGTGTTATTAAGGGAAATGGAACTCGTGACAACCCGGATCCCCGACCCCGGATCTGGGGGTGTTACATGGTCCATATAAAGAAAGCTATCCAATTCTAAAGCATTTCAATATGATAAACAAGAGAGTTCAATAAACCGGATCATAATCAATAACAATAAAACATATGTATAAGAGCATAATAAAAATTCATGGTTACCGAAAGGGTATGCCAAAGTACATAAAAGAAGTGGCCTCCAGCTGGTAGGATAATCGGGTATTAGATGAATAGTGTTTTTTACAAAGTTTTAGTGCTTCGATATCACAAGGTATGGTTAAGTATAAAAGTTTCTGTATATATAAACAATTTTGTTCCAGTGTTTGGTATATGATGGATATATATTTGTGGAGTAGTATCGTATTTGTGTGGTTTAATATTTTGGTAAATCCACAAGAAATGGTTCACAAAGAATAAGGCTTACGGCTCAAAGATCAAATGATGTGGCTCAGGTTCAAGGCTGGAGGATTCAAAGTATTTCCAATATAAAACAGAGCTATTTTGAATATTAACAATAGGTCACAAGAGAATTTAGAAATATTTACAATAAATCTCGAGAAAGGTTTAGAAGTACTTGCCTTATCATAATCGATTTCAACTTCACTTGTACTTGTCTAATGACCCCTTTCAACAATCACTCGTCGGCTTCTTCTATACCTCGCTTCTATCCTCTGATCACTTGCTGTATTTTCTACATGTAAATTCTATTTTCTGATCACCTGCTTCTCTTTCTTACGCCTTGCTTACTCTGCTAGGCATCATAAGTATCTATTAATATTTAACTCATACCATTCTATTCGACATACACTTCCATCTACCCTTTGTTTCACCCAAATCCGATTAACGGATCGAAAGTTATGCTATAAACAAGTAATCACCGAATATATAGACCGATAGTCAACCAACAAGTCACATATAACACATAACACGTCACATAATCAATGATATATCATTTATAAAGAAGTCTCGGGTTATAAACAGGCTTTCAAGTATTTAAAATGATTTTTAAAACATTTTTCAGAATTAAAACGGGTCGTTGGATCAATTTCTAAGTAATAAACAAGGTTCGGTTGGCCAATTCTGGCTTCGAAACAATTTTATAATAATTATCGAGCCTTGAAAATAATTTAAAATACTATTTTAAAGCTCGAAACTATTTTTCGGAATTTTTAAATCATTTTTAAATAATTAAATCTAATTAAATAATTAATTAAAATTAATTAATAATTGATTAAATCAATTTATCAATTAATGTTCAAATTAATTGACTAATTAATCAATTAAAAATTAACTGAAATTAATTAAATAATTAATTCAGATTTATTTTTGAATAAAAAATAATTTTTGGAATTAAAATAATGATTTTTGAAATTAAAATAATCATTTTCGGATTTTTCTGAAATTAAAAACAATTTTAAAAATAATTTATAAAAAGAAATCCGAAATTTGAAGGAATTCAAAACAGGAATTCAGAATTTTTAAAGTTCTGGAAACTTCAGGTACTAACTTGCAAAAATGCCAAAAACACTTCTGATTTAGGGAATTTTTGGATCAAAACCGGGTCAAACCGGGTCAGAAATCCGGGTCACCAAGAACAGAAACGGGCCCTTCATGAACCCAGATTCCGGTGACCGGAATACGGCTCTGGTAAGCCCCGATTCAGGCGAAAACAGGATGGTTTAATACGATTCAAGTGAGGTTTTCATTCTAAATCACTTCAGGAGTTCAAATCACTTAACAATTGGACCAAACGACATCTGGAAATAAAAATCCGGCCAAAACTTCAAGAACACCGGCGAAAACTTCAAATCATAACTCACTCCTCTACAGGCCTCGTCGATTCACAAAACTTATATGGATCGATTGCAAATTGCATAAGGAACACAACCCACCCCTTTAGAACATCTAGTAATTCCGAAATAAGAAACCCCCAAATCGAATTGAAAACATTCAAAGTAATATAAACCCTAATTTCTAAATTCCGAGAATCAAACCCAAAATTAAGCATGTTATTGAACTCCAAATTTGAAGTATAATATACCAAAATGATCAGGAAAACAAGCTCTACAACATAAAATCATCAAATCATTCAAACAACCATCCGTACAAAAATTCATAGTTTAAATACAAAGAAATTCGAATATAAATAATTAAATATAAAATCACCTGATGTTTCTGGGTTGAAATTGATGGAAGATTTGGATTCTAGATTTCAGTAGCTTCGTTTTGAGTATATGTACGCCAAAATCGGATATCGATAACGCCTCCGAATTTGTATTTGATTATGAAGAACATAATATAATTACAGTATTTTCTCTGTAAAAATTCTGTAAATACTGTTTGCAAATGATTTCCGGTACAAAATAAAATACGGTAAAGGCTATTTATAATTACGGGAAATTAGTATCCCGTTGGATCATTCCGGATATAAAACGGTACGTTTATTTATAAAAACTGATCCAAACGGTATCGGTTTTCGGGATAATTATCCAAATCAGTACAATTTGTACTGCGGTCTTGGTCTCAGCGCCTGGTTACACGTATTACGAAGTGATAATTGGGATAGTTTAATAAAAAGCTCATGTTTATCGAAAATACGGGTTTTATTGATTTACCGAAACGAATATTGTATCGAAAATGTTGCGCCGGGACCCGCGCAGGACAAACCGTACGCCGGATCGAAAAAGTCGAAACACGGAAAATGCTCGGAATATTGCAATTAGGTTAGGAAGGAGTTCTCAGAAGAGTTTCGGGTTCCAAAAACGTAACATCGGCTGACGTCGGTTGGTTCCCGTTTTTATAAAATAGGTTTTAAATATCCGGAAAAAGATTTTATAAATTTCATATGATCCTTATAAATCCATAAATCAACATAAAAATAATTAGGTAGATATGACAATTATCTATATTTTATTTTGAACATATAAAAATTAAAATACTCAATTGATATCATTTTTAAACATCCAAACACATTTAACACTTAACAAATAATTCACAAAATAGATACTGAACATGCATAATAATTATTTATTAGCAAAAATAATTACACGATATATCCCGGATATTACAATTTCTTTGCCTCCAAGTGTGGCCATGAAATCTGTGTCTTTGCCCCAACAGATTCCTTCCAAGGCCACCAAACCTAAAGTTTCAAAACCAAAGTCAAAGAAAGCCACCTCTGTTGTTTCTCAAAAGATAACAGTTGTAACAACTATCATAAACCCTGAGGGGAGTGAACAGGGTGTTAGTGTTGAGGGGAGGGGTGAACATCAAGCAAACCCCTAGGATAAGGTAGGAGAGGTGAGTTGTACCCTAGCTAGCCAAGCCACAGTTTCTCAAAAGACTGTGGTGGTTGAAAAGGATTCAAGATCATCCCTAGTTGCATCCTCCCAAAAGGGTGCAACTATTGAAAATAGTCCCCATCCAGGGACACAGAACAAAAGAGGGAGGGACACTGAAGCCACACACTCACCTGTGAAAGCCTTCACAAGAAGAAAGAGGGTCAAAACCCTAATTTCCACACAGGGTGCACAAACTGCACAGATACACCCACCTGTATCTATGCCTTCTCAAATTCAGCTTGATGTGACTCCAATAAATATGGAGTCACAGCCTCATTCTCTCAACATTGACATACATCAATCACCAAATTCTCCATCACCATCTCTGGATGTGGACATGATATTCCCATCAATTCCTGATTCTCCCTCTTTACAACTCAGGGAGGAGCCCCACTCAGCTACTGGTGATCATCATCTTTTAGATGATTTGTTGGATCATCCGCTAATTCTTTCAGACCTAGTTGAAGAATCTGTGTCACTAAGTTAAAATCAATCCACACAGATTCAACAGTTATGTCACTTTCAATTTCTACTTCTTTTCCTTCTTTAACGGATATCCCTCATCCGTTGACAAGTGGTTGTTCTTCAACGGATAAGCTTAACAGCAGTTATCCGTTGATACCATCAGTTTCAACTTCAACGGCTATTCCTTATCCGTTGATGGTCTCTACACAAACAACTGAATTAACTCCAATTGTAGAAGATATGGTTACTGTACAATCACTTCTAGGACTGAGGGAAGGGAGTGAAAATTTGAGTGAGAGGTTGGGTTGCTCCCAGGTAAAAGGAGAGCTTGAGAATATAAAAATGCATGCTATTTCTTCCAGCATGGCAAAAGAAAGTGAGAGGAGTACCACCTTAGTAGGTGAAGGTGAGGGTGTGAGGAGTGTGAGCCAGGGGGATCCCCTGATGCAAGAATATAGAGAAATTGAGAGAAAAGCAGGTACAGAAGGTATAAGGGTGGATCCAGTCATTGCTAGTGAGTCAATGATTGTGGATGATGCTGAAAAGGAAAGACAATTTTAGCAACATTACAAAGTTGTAATTGATAACATTTCCTTGGATGCTGACACTTTTACTCATCCTGTGTCAGCCTATCAGTTGTTGGCTACTCAGGGCAATGAGGAGGCAGAAAAGTCTTTAAATCTAGTACATACTTCAGAATCTCTTCAAAGGGATATAGCTACTGTCAATAGAATGCCTTTTACAGCTGGTGAGCCATCTGAGGAATTTGGAGTAAATTCTAATGATGATGACTCTGTTTCATTTGATGGAAGCATGAACTTAGGGGGAGATGAAGGCCCTAGTTCTATTCCAGATTTACCTAAATGGGCATTGACAAAGGAGTCTACACCAGGACAATTCAATGTCTCCTTAGTCAAACAAGTCATGTCCATCCAAAAGGCCATTCAGAACACCTCACATGCTGGTACCAAGGCTATTCTTCAAGCCCACTTGGATTCTCTCCATCTTCTGAAGCTACAACAACTGAGACAGAATCTAAGTGTGGATGAACTCAAACAAGAAATAGCTGACTTGAAGTCCTACAATTCTGAGAAGCTGGACTCAATCATGCCCTTTGGTACCATGCAGGAACTATTACTGAGACTGAGAAAAGAATCAGATGCTGATAAGAAGATGGCCAAGATGGAAGAAAGAGTTCAAGTTAGTGAAAACTCTTTGATCACCATTCTTTAAAATCAACAGTCTCAGACTACTCTTCTAATACAGCTGGCTAAAGCACAGGGCTTAACCCATCTCCTTGATGATAACAAAAAGGGGGAGAATAAAGGGGAAGGTGAAGGGGAGCCATCTACACAAATTCAAATATCCAAAGTGCTAGTTCCTGCCATCACTACTTCTCCAGCACTTCCACTCAAAGGAAATCTTGATGGAATTGACCTAATCCAGCTAACATCAGCTGAGATTGAAGTGAAAGAGCAATGGAAGAAAATTGATGGAAGGATACACCAAGTGTTTGGCTCTACAACTACAAAATCTTTATCTGTGAAACATAACACAAAAGTTGAGCCAATCATTATGGAGCAAAAGCCAGTAAGGAGGAATAAGGTTGGAGAAACTTCTTCAAGAAACTTAAAATCCATGATACTCAAGCCAACCACCAGATTCAACAAGGACTCTACAAAAAACCCTCTAAATTTTGCTCAACTAAAAGAAGTGGATTTTCCTGTTCCAAAGCCTGATGAAGACAAAGTTTTGGGTGGTAACATCATAAAGTATAAAGAGACCAAGGATTCAGTGGAAAGAATGAATATGGCTATTATCTATAGAGAGGGAAAGAGAATATGTGTAATTCAAGGACATCCCAAATTTTCCATAGCCAAGAAGGAAGAGATCATGAGGTTAAAGGAAGAAGCTAAAAAGTTGGAAGCTGACAAAAGAGCACATGCAAAGGCTGAAAAACAGCTAAAGTCAAACCAACTTGAAGAAGAGAAGGAAAGGATTGAAGACAAGAGTGAAGACAAGACTGAAAACATAAATGGGGACTTTGGGAATCTATTTTGTGAAAGTGTGGAGGAAAGAAGTGAGGAAAGAAAAGAATGGCGGAAGGGGAACAGAAGAAAGGCCAAGGCACAAAGGAAGAGTGAAGATAACACTGAGGCAACCCAATCAAAATCTAAACCACTACCTTCTATTCCTGAACCTGTTATTGTTGACCCCAATATAAATATCCATGGTGAACCAATCATCCCTAAAGAGGAACCTATTGATTGGAACACCATCAAATTGCCTACCTTCTTGACTACTCCTCCACCACCAAAGAAACTGAAAAGAAAATCCAAATCCACACCTCCCCCAACCTCAATGAAATTCACTCAAAAACATAAACCTAAGCCCAAGCCACAAACCTCAAAGGATGATTATGTTCACATTTGTGACATAAAAGAATGCACAGACATTGAACTCTACCTGGATGAGCTGGAGGAAGTGAGGGGAATAGATGCATATAGACAGCTACCAGAAAGGCTAGTGTTCAAGTATAAAGGAAGTAATGAAAGGACTTGGCCACTTTATAGAATTATAAATGAGGGATATTCTACCTTGATTAGGCTCTACTCAGCTATAAAAAGGGACATTGGTTTTACCAGAATTGCCAAGACTGAGATTCTCAACAAGATTGCCAGCATAATGAAGACTTGGAGGGAGCCAAATTCCTTGCCTAGAACATTATTCATCCCAGAGCATGGAAGAACAATTCATAAATCACCTCATTGGTTGATGGAGTTCAGAGATAATAAAGGAGTCAAAAGATTTTTCATACTTGAAGACCAGCTTAAGATTGCCAGCAATGAAACTCTCAAGGACATGCAATCTAAGTTGGACATCAGTGATGAAGATGAAGCTGAATTCTTCAGACAACTCCAACTCCAAGTTGAGGAAAATGACAAGGGGCTAGGAAAGAAAACAAGGGAACAAAGGAAAAGAAGATGATTTGCTCAGGCTAAAGGAGCACCCTTGGAAACACTGTAAATCTTCAATTCTATCTCATTACACACACTTTTGCAGCACTTTTGAATTTCTACTTAGTCTCAACTCATATATTTGTTAAGTGTTTTGTTATCAAGTTAACCCGGAATTTATGCCTACAATTCTTATAGACATAAATAGGGGGAGATTGTTAGGAATATATGTGTATTAGTTTGATGATATTTTAAACAAAACACTTAAGTAGAAATCTAGTGTTTGTAGTCTCAATTGATAAGACCACTTTGGCTATCCGTTGATGGTGTAGCTTTACATAGAAATAAGTTTAGTATTGTAGCACATTTCAGTCTCTGTATTCAAGTTATAATTCTTAGAAGTAGTGGGAAATTATAAGTCATGTTGACTACTAGTGGATATGCAAATAGGAGGGCTAATTGTAAATATTTCATGCCTTGTAATTTTGTATAAATTAAGTAGTATCAATTGATAGTTTAAAGGCCTTCAACGAATGAGAAACAAAGCTTCAACGGATGTCTCTAAAGCTTCAACGGATAACATCCATCAACGGATGAGTGCATCAACGGATAAAGCTTCAACTGCTGAAGCATCAACGGATAAACCATCAACGGATGAGTGCATCAACGGATAAAGTCATCAACGGATGAAAGCTTCATTCCATAGCAGTTGATAGTGACAGTTTATAAAGCTGACAGAGGCACATGGGTTGACAGAGACAACTGGAATGTGGTAGCCTCTTGGAGGAACAAAAGAAAAAGCAGCTGTTTTCACTCTAGTACAAAAAGGAAATAGTCAATGGATAATCCTATATTGTACTGGATAGAAATGGAGTAGAAACAAGTGAAGAACTATTTTATAATTGTACTTTACCTTTGTCTTCACTTGTAAAACTTGGTTATATATATAAACCAAGTTGTAGCTAGTAATTAGATGTGAATTTTCCAGTGCTGTTTAAAAAAACATAGAGAGAAAATCATCTAGTTTGTACTAGGACGCAGCTGTGATCAATTCTTTGTATCATAGATTTTCTAAATACACATCTCTGGTGGAACAACAAATCCACCAGAAAGGTTTTTAAGGTCTTTGTGTTATTTACGTTTGTGTTTTGAATATACATCTGTCTGCACTTGCTTAAAGAAATTCACACACTTTTGTCTTTCATTCACTTAGCCTTAAAACTGCTCAAAACTTGAAAAAGTTTTGAGATTTACATTCAACCCCCCTTCTGTAAATCTCATTGTTAGTTCATTAGAAATAACAATTTATCACTTAGGGTAAAGTCTAAGTAATTCTCATTAATGTCAAAAGCTCACAATTATCTGCAACAAAATATTAACAATATATCATTGACTGATACTTGTCAAGTACTTTAGATACCAATAATTATGTTGCATACTATTTTTTATAAAAAATATCAATAAACTAAATACCAATTATCTATAAAAAGATATCAGCATTCAATTTCATATATCATACAATTGTTAACTCCTAACAACTGTACTACCTCAAACAATATTTACAATTACAGAAAATACAAATAAAAACTTATATAAATATAGAAAAAATACAGAAAATATTTACAAGTTCAATGATAACATTACCAGCTTGCAAACAACCATATCCCTCAGTTAAACCTTTGTTGTTATCTCCAAAGGTAACCACTGGGCCAGCTTTCTCAACCACATTTGATAGCAGGGCTCTATCTCCGGTCATATGTCTTGATGATCCACTGTCAAGAATCCACACTACCGGTTCCACCTGTTTACTGCCCTGCACTATAAACGGATTAGACCTTCTTCAGAACCCAAGCTTGGTTGGGTCCGACATACTTGTAAAATTGGCCTTTGTCAGGCAAAACAACATTCTTAAATTTTATATTCTCAACTTTCTCAATGACTGGACATTTGACCTTGTAAACAGCCTTAACAAATTTTTGTTTAGGCTTAGGCACAAATGTCTCCTTTCTAGCCTTAGAAGGACTAGCAGTCTTAGACCTATCATGTTTCCTATTATTCACATGTTGACGAGGAGTAGTCTTATCACTAGAAACATGCTTACCATTAAAATAAGCATACATTAAATTAAAAGCACAAGACATACAATTTGGAACACCACATGCTTTATGAGAGGGATTAACAACATGCAAATTATGCATGGTAGACATGGCATTTTTGTTATCCAACTCATGTGTGTCTGAGTTAGTCTCAGTTGCTTTCACAACTTTGACTGGAACTTTCGACACACTTGACTTGGAAACAACCTTCTCATTAGCAAGATCTTCAGCACGTATTTCTTCTTGAATATTAAAGGAGGTCTCATCAAATGGTTCAACAATTGATCCTTTATAGAGGGGTTTATCAAGACCCTTAAGCACATGTGGTACTTCCCTACCTTTAGCACATACATAAGGAGGGGAGTTTATGCCTAATTCTCCAATAACAACATTGTAATCAAAACCTATTCCAGATGTTTGATTAATAGCTTGCTTACTGTAGAACTTTTTATCCTTCGAATAAGAATTAAAGTAAGCTTTAACCTTAGTCTCAAGACCGGTGATCTTGTCTTTGAGAATAGTTTCGAGTTGTCTATAACAGTTAACTCTATTCTCTAGAAAAGATACTTGTTCTTTTAACTTGTCTTGAGTAATGTGCACAAGTCTTAATTCATTTACCTCTTTCTCAAGGTCTTTGATCTGTTGACTTAACAGTTCATTATCACGATGAGTTCAATCTAAGGAACCTCCTAGATGATAAACTAATTCAGCATCAGTAAATTTTACCTATTTTCTTGACGATGAAGTCATTATGAATTTTTGAAGAAATAAAAATTCAAGGAGTTAAAAAATTCACAAAAGTCTAGGATCTTGATTTGTTCGTTAATCAGAAGGCTCTGATACCAATTGTTAGGTCCCAATATGTTTGTAGAAGGGGGGTTGAATACAAACTATATCATTTAATAGAATTTAATGCGGAATAAAAAATTGAAACAAAATTCAAGTTAAATAAAAATATTATTAAACTTGAAAGGTGTTACAACAACGGTATCGATTACAAGGGATTAATCTCAAATTGATTATCACAAATCTAGAATAAATTCGACATGAACTTTTTCTATTTTTACAATAAAAAGATCAAATGCTAGAAGCAATTTGAGATTAAGTTCTAGGGATTTTGATCCACTAGATAGTTACATAAGAACAAGAGAATGATTTCTAGTGGTTTAGATTTAACTTTAATAACTAGAAATTAATGGTCTTGAATTTGCAGCAGTGAGATGAAATATTCCGAGTCGACTGCTTTTCTTTTTGTTCTTGAGTTCTTGACTTTGATACTCTTGATTTTCTTCATATTAAATCCCTGTAATTATCTAGATACCCTGACAAGATCTCTATCACTTGATTAAATCCACAATCTTGATTTATATCACTGAGGCTTGATCAATTTCTTGAACTTCTTCCAGTGAAGTAATTCCTCAAGTCTGTAGATGAACATTTTTTCTGAATCCTTTGACATATGTTACTTTGTGAGATCTCTTTGATGGTAGATCCACTATTTACTTGTTACATTCTTATTTGAGTTGAGTTAAATCCTCGAATAAATAAATAGGCTTTGACATATGTCTTTCAACTTTTATCCCACTTTCTAGTGTGAGTTTGTTGACTTGAGTTTTTTGGGTTTTCTTCACCATTTGCACGACTTGCAGAATTTTCTCCCCCCCTGAGTTTGTGATATCAAATTCAGGTGTTTGAGATGAGCTTCCATTCTCATGATTCACTTGTTCAGTAGACTCTTCATCAACTCTGTGATTTGTGTTGACTTCAGCTTCATCATCAGAATCACTATCAATGTTTAGATTTTCAAAGTTGAGGGCTTCAACCTCACTTTCATCAAGGCATTCCAATCCTGGACATTTGTCATCATCAAAAGTAACATCTGTGTTTCCCATGATCTTCTTTTGTTCAATCACATGGGCTTTGTATGCAATTCTTTTAAATGAATATCCCAGAAAAATTGCCTCAAAAACTTTAGAGTCAAATTTTCCCACATATTCAGAGTTGTCCTTCAACACATAGCACTTGCTTCCAAACACATGAAGATGCTATACAGTAGGTTTTCTTTTAGACAAGATTGAGTATGGTGACTTGTCAAGATTCTTGTTAATGAGATATCTGTTTTGAGTATAGCATGCAGTGTCCACAGCTTCTTCCCAAAAATTAGTTGGCAACTTTGCATCTTGCAGCATTGTTCTAGCAGCCTCTACTAGTGTTTTGTTCTTTCTCTCAACTATCCCGTTTTGTTAAGGTGTTCTAGCAGCTGAGAATTCTTGAACAATTCCCCTTGTCTTTGCAGAATTCAGTTAAGATTGTATTCCTGAATTCTATTCCATTATCACTCCTCAATCTTTTCACACAATTCTGATCTTCAACCTGCTTCTCAATCTTCTTAATGTGTTCAATTATGATGTGTGGAGTTTCATCTTTAGAGTGCATAAATTCTACCCATGTATATCTTGAGTAGTCATCCACCATCACAAGTGCATATCTTTTTCTTGATATTGACAAGACATTAACTGGTCCAAATAAATCCATGTGAATAAGTTGCAAATGTGCACTTATAAAATTCACAGTTTTACTTTTGTGACTTGATCTTTTCATTTTCCCTTTTTGACAAGCATCACAGACTTCATCTTGAGAAAACTCCTTATTAGGCATGTCTCTCACTAACTCCTTTTTTACTAGAGTATTGATTGCTTTGAAATTCAAGTGAGACGGCTTCTTATGCCATCGCTTGCTTTGCTCTACAGATGCCTTGGTGTAGAAGCAACAAATTCCATCCTCATTTGCTGAGTCCAAGTCTATAATAAATAAGCTTCCTTTCCTTGCTCCTTTCAGAGCAACTACACCAGTTTTCTTGCTGATAAAAGTGCATTCTTCTTTGTTGAATAAAACTTCAAAACTTTTGTCTGCAAATTGGCTAACACTGAGAAGATTCACTTCAAGTCCAGCTACTAGTGCTACATCATCAATGACAACATTTCCAGAAATCTATTTGCCATATCCCATTGTGAAGCCTTTGCTATTGTCTCCAAAGATCACTAATGGGTCAGCCTTCTCCTCAAACTGTGATAGCAGGGCCATATCACCTTTCATATGTCTTGAGCATCCACTGTCTATGATTTATATGACTTTCTTCTTTTTGCCCTGCACACAATGAGTTTAAGTGTGTTTAGAAACCCAAGCAGTGTTGGGTATTTTCTTCTTGTTAACAGAGTGAGCAGAATCAGAATGAGTTGTTTCAGATAAAATAAAATTAATTGACTGTTGTGCATTTTCCCTTTTTGTTGTAGACCCAATTTTTACTTCTTTGAGGTCTACTCTCAGTTTGTGGCAACTTTTCTTCACTTTCAAGTTGCAAGGGATGCAATCAAACTTGTCACAGAATGAGTAGGGATCATTTGTATTTGCTTTATTGTACTTGCATGCTCATTCTACTGGCTTGCTAACAACCTTTTTATAAAGGTGAGTTAGATGGTTCACAAAGCCATATTTCTGGCATTGTTTTCTTGGAGCATCAACAACATAAGCAAAATTGTTGCTTTTGTTAATCCCAATCTTTCCATTTCTATTCTTCTTTTTCTTTCTTGCATCTTCAGTTTTCATTTCCTTGACAGGTGTCTTGGAATCTTGGTTGGCCATGGGCTTCTTTCCAGTTTTGGAAGATGGAGTTGTTTCTGCATTTTTCTTTTCATTGTCTTCATCAGCAATTTCTTGCATTATGATTAACTCTTCTTCACTGATGTCTACTTCACATACTTTGAATATAGGTGAACCAACCTTTTTCAGCATAGCTGGAACATCTTCATTTTCTGTTGTTTTTCCTTTACCACCTATATCTTTCTTCTTGCTGCTCAAAGTATCATAATTAAGACCAATAGCTATGTTAGCATATGGCTTGTTCTTCTCATGGTATTGTCCAACCAACTCAGATGCATTCCTGAAAGATTTCAGTTTAACTTCATTCTTTTCAATCTTCTCTCTTAACACAGCTTCAATCTCATTGGCACACTTCAGCTTGTATTTCAAGTATTCATTTTCTTGCTTGACTGACTCAAGCTCCACAAGCAGTAGATCCATATTTTTCTTTTCACTCTCAAGCTTCTCATTAGCCTTTGTTAGTCTACTGACTTCCTTAGTAGCTGCTACTAGGCTAGTGTGTATATGAAACATCTCCACATTCATCTTTTCCACAGTCTCCTTATATTGACTAGCATTTAAATCAATAGTGGTTAGAGTTGGTACCTTTGATTTTGAAGTGGATGTTTCTCCATGCTTAAAAGCCATAAGTGCATAGTTTTCAACCTCCTCATCCTCATCATCAACATCAGTATCATCCCAACTCTTTCCTTCTGCAATATAAGCTTTTCCAGACTGTTTCTTCAAGAGAGCTTCATACTTTGCTTCCAGCTCAAGATAAGCCTTATCTTTCTTCACCTTTTTAGGCTTTCTGCATTCAGTAGCAAAGTGACCCAACTCATCACAGTTGAAGCACCTTATCTTTGATCTGTCCACAGATCCTGTTTTGTAGCCACCTTTGCTAACTGAATTGTGCTGAATTTTTGGTTTCCAATTGTTGTTGTTGGAAGATTGTCCCTTGCCTTTGAAAAACCTTGGTTGCTTGACTCTAATATTGGAAAATTTTCTAGCCAAGTATTCCATGGAGTGTTCCATTTCATCTAGCTCATCCAAGGTGTAATATTCATCTTCCTCCAGCTCCAACACAACTTGCTTATGAGGTCCTTTATTCTTTTGTTCCATAGCTTGAATAACTGGAACTTGATCATCTTCAATTTCTTCTCTGTCATTCATAATCAAAGCACTTGAACCATCACCAACATGACCATGATGTACTTTTAATGACTTTCTTTGCATAATTTCTAGTTCATAAGTTTTCAAGATACCATATAGAACTTCCAAAGTTATTCTGCTTAAATCTCTTCCTTCTCTAATAGCTGAAATTTTTTGTTCAAGATGGTCAGGAAGAGCTAGCAGGAACTTTAGGTTAACCTCCCCAGCTTCATAATATTTATCATGTAGCTGCAAGTCATTTATCAATTTATTGAACCTTTCAAAAACTTCAATGAAACCTTCTTTTGGTTTAGCCATAAACCCCTCATACTGTGAAACCAGAATCCTCATTTGATTTGATCTAACCTCCTCTATTCCTTCACATAAGATCTCTATTTTCTCCCAGATCTGTTTGGCTGTGTCACAGTTGACAATGTTGTTGTACATTACATTGTCAAGTGACTCTATTAAGATCAGCTGCAAGCCACTATCCAGAGCAACTTTTTCTTTTTCAGTTTCATTATATTCTGATGGATCTTTAGGAGCATAATGTTCTGGAATAACCATGTCCCCTTCTGTAGATTCCTCAACTCTTACCATGGGAGTGAAAGGCCCATTTTTTAGGATCTGAATGTATAGTGGATTGGCCATTCTGATAAACAGCAGCATTTTCTTCATTCATAATGTATAGTTAGATATGTCAAAGGTAGGGATCTTAATATTGCTTAGCTTATGTGTATTCATTCTTCCAAGATCTTTAATCTATTTGCTTTCAGATTTTGCTATAATACCACCGGTTAGGTAATAAATACAACACAGGGGGGTGAATGTGTTTTATACAATTTTAAAGACTTTTTAATTTTCTCAAGCTTGGTGAACAAGGCAGATAAGAAATGTAACTTTTGAAGATAATATGTTTTGACAATAATAATAAAACATGCACAGAAACACACTATCTTTCAAAACTCACTTAATTTTATATTAAAATCAAGTATGTGTTTTGGTATAAATTTATGGGTTCTTGTTATGTTAAGAAGTCAGCTTTTCTCTTGAGAGTTACTAGATTTTTCAGATCTATTTGTTACAACTAAAACAAAGCATCCAGTGTTTACTTTATAGATCAATAACTACTGGTTTTTACATAGCATGCAATAGCATAAACTAAACCCTACTTTTAGATAACTAAATCTTTCTATTTCTGGCTTAGTGTATCTTTGCAAATCGTGCATGCCTGTGACTTTACTTTGTCAGTTAATCTCGGCCTTTGATCTTGAACTCTTCAAGCTGCTTTTGTAGACTTTTCAAATCAGTGATTGATTTGTTTTTTGATTGATAATCTTGGATATTTAACTGGTCTGCACTTTGTACTTTGAGATTTACCTCGAAATCTCCAGTTTGGTAAATAGAGAACTAGACATCTCGATAAGTATAATGGCTTATCGAGATCTCTTATTACTCTATGGTTTGTTATGACTTATCGAAGTCTCTGAGTTCTCAAATGATCTTGACTTATCGAGATCTCTGAGTTCTCGAGTGTAATCTTGACTTATCGAGATCTCTGAGTTCTCGAATGAACTTGACTTATCGAGGTTTCCATTTCTTTGCATGTAGAATCAGCTTATCGATATCTCTGAGTTCTCTAGTGATATTTTGACTTGTCGATATCTCAGAGTTCTCTAGTAAATAATTGACTTGTCGATATCTCCCATCTTCATGTCTTCAATTTGTCTTGTCGATATCTCTGAGACTTTTCTATAAGTTTTTTTTTCTTGACTTCTCAATAAGTCATTCTGGAGTTCTCGAATGACTTCTCTATAACACTTAATCTGTGACTTGTATATTTCTTGACTTAGAATATTTTTCCCAAAACAGATTTATTCAACTCCAAGCTTCTTCATATTTTCTCTGAGACATGATCTTTATGATCTTCTTCCAGAGTTTATTCTTAACCTTGAGCCTGTTTACAGAAAAATACTCCAGTCTAATCTAATTACATTTTTACAGACTTAAGTGATACAATACAAAATGCAAACTTAGACTATCAAACAACTTACTTAGGGTTGTCAATTTGACTTAGTCTTGTTATAGTACAGGCATGTCTTGCACAACAGACTCGGTCTACATTTGAGGCTGAGTTTGACTAAAGGACTGGAACATGTAGTGGTCCTCAAGTCAAGGTTGAGTATGGGACTGTCAACCCATCATAATTCATCAATAGTGGGATCATAATACACATGAGAGGAGATCCCTCAAAGTTTATTCAATGGGGTAATAACAAGCTGTAAAGGTGAATTGGTAGTACCTTTGTTACATAGATGATACTTTTATATCTAAGTCTTGCCCCTGTAAACCTAGAAGGTACTGACACTGCTAGAAAAATAAGAGTGTTATAACTCTGAATGAGATCAAATCATTCGATGAGATAAGAGCAGTATATCCCTGGAGATGCCTAGCTAAGCGAATGTAATTGTGTGGTTGCAATTAGAGGAAAGGTTTATTACTTGAAGCATTCGAGGAACAGGATCGAGACAAGACCATTAATGTCTCAAAACCGTGTATTGGTAGCCATTGACTTGTCGTCATCTATGGAACATGATTACACTAAATGGATTAAGATTCAAGGTGAAACATTCCATCTGAATCTGATAGCCATCGAAGTAGAGGATTTAGGAGGGTACTGTAACACCCCCAAATCCGGGGTCGAGGATCCGGGTTGTCACGCGTTTCATTTCCCTTAATAACACTTAATCTTAATAAACAACCAACTACTGCGTACTGTGACCCCACAATAAACATACCACAAGTTATAGTCTCAGAGATGAATACCAAAAATAACACAAGTCATTTTATTCCACAATTATAAGTCATTACACCTCAAAAGGGGTTTCTGAATAAATTTACATATTCTTTGCCATTATTACAATTCATAAATATACATAAGTCTGGTACATCAAAATTTAAAAGCATAGCCTATTGGTAGTTCCTACCTCAGCTACAACATCATCAACGCCTACAGGAAACTGTGAAACATTTCCTATCCGCACGCGAATTGGGAGCTTGGTCCTGTTCATCTTGTCTAGCTGTTGTTGTGTGATGAAAAAATAAAGCAAGGGTGAGCAACAAGCCCACTGAAATAACATGTATAATAATTTAACAATATATGAGTATTCTCACAGTACTCACGAAAGTCTTGGTCAAGAAGAAATGAACCAAGTTTGATATCTTATCGCGCCCAAGTCGCAAAATAATCAGTATAGATGTATATATACTTTTAAAATCTTGGAAATCCTCTTCCATGCATAATATACACAGAGTTCCAGTTAATAACTGTATAAAAATATCATTGCAAGGTGATCTCATATATCTAACCTTGTCTCAACATTTTTCTGAAAATCTTTATCATACATAAGATAATCATTAACTAGATATAAGTTGAAAAGATGAAGTTACAAGATACTCCAATATACTTATATCTTTTCTGAAAACTACTTGAACTACCACCGTTCAAGGTATAATTAGTTTTAAAAGTTCATCATATAGATGAGACTACAAGATAAGACTTGAATAGATTTAATCTTTGAAATATTATTTGAAAGAAATGAAGTTACGAGATACTTCATTAAGTCCTGATATATATATACACCTATATATATATCTCTCATACACTCCTTGAAAACCTCTGTCATGAAAAGTATAAACAGAGTTGTAATATCCAATAAATTTCGAAAGAAGAAAACCTTGGCATAAACCTGATATCTTGCTGATCAGGCAAAGATACCAATTAAGTCACCTTTTCTACTAGTATATGGATGAATTCCCCACTGGTCATCACTCTGGCCGCATTAGGACCTTATGTTGGACTGCTACTCAGCCACTTACGCTTAGATGGACTGCCACTCATCCACTTACACTTTGATGGACTCCCACTAAGCCCATGTTGCTTATGCCGACACATTCCGATTGGGCTTACTTCACGAATGTTGGGCAAGTAATCAAACTCTTTTATCAAGTTAGCAACTTCATTGCTCCAAAAATACACCACTGAGCCGGATCCCTTAGGTTTTGAGCGAGTATTTAAATCCCCTTCGAAAGGAAGATCTGAAATTTAAAAATGAGTTTTGGGATCCGCTCTAACTTTTAAAATCATTTTGAAGACTCGAAAACATTTTAAAGAATGTTTAGAGTAATGATGATTTAATAAAATAATTCAGTCCCGATATGTTAGAAAATATCTGAATATTATTATTTAAATAATATTACCATAAAGGATAATATTTATAAAAATAATTGAAGTAAAAGTTTTAAAACTCATACTTGAAACGAATAATAAATAACAAAAGATATACTTATACGAAAGTACGATCTTTATTTGAATAATCGAAAATAAGTTTGATTATTATTCAAAACTATCGAATATACCTTATTCGATTAATAGTTATAGAAAACTATATATATATATAAATATATATATTATACTCGGGAACATCGACTCCCGGTTTAGAAAAATGTTCACCTTCGGGTCCCCTACACTAAGGGTATACGCAACTACTGCTTATCTCTAGCATAGGTATTATGCAGTTTATAAGCATTTGAATTGATAATATAATATCAAGATTTCATAACATGCATATATATACCATATCAACATGCTCCAATATATCGCAAGGTTTGCTAATAACAGTCATGCACTTATCTCAAGATAATGCATCAATATATTTACATCACAACAACAGTATAACGGGTATAAAACTTGCCTTAGTGTTCTGGGGTAGACTTAAGCTTAGAGTGGGTCCGGTAACCTATGAACAACATATAAGCCATAATTAAACCACAGTCGCTTAAGAAACTAGACTTTGTCCACTTAGACCCTAACGTTCGCTTTTGCGCTTAACGATTTACATAAGTCGTTGAGTACCCTTGGCTCCACCATTTTTATAAAATTAACCGTTAAACGTTTTAAGGCGACTCTTTCACGAGTACTTTACAACTGCCTAATCCACCTTACATAACTTTTTCGTATTCCAATTAGTCTTTTAAGGGCCTTAAACAAGGTCTCAAAGTAAAGCGAGGGGTAAAGGTTCATTCGCGAAACGCCGTCACTTAAAACGGTCATTTCTCCTAAACCGTACATCGGATCTAAGCGAACCACATACCAAAACGAAGTTTATGACACGATCTAGCTAAAAATGGAAAAGGTCAGAATATTACAGTGAGTTCATGGGTCCTAAAGCTAAGCACAAAAACAGTCTAAGGTAAATCGGACATTACGACGGCTATATTTACGCGATTCCCAAAATAATTACCACTATAAATCCTCATCAATTCACTCCCATCCTCCAACAATCAATAACACAATAAATACAACTTAAACCACTTCAAAATCAGTCCACACTCCAAGGTTTTACCAACTCATTCAATCACTACAAATTCACCATTCAAAATCGACACAACTTCACAAAAATCACTACTAAGCGTGGATATAACTATACATTTACCAATTAATCTAAAAACTCAAACAATCAAGCTTAGTACTAAAGGTTAAGAAGTTTTTTTTATACCTTGATTTGTGAGTGAAAAGTTTCTAGGAAGCCTTAAAACCTTGATCAATCCTTATACAAGCTTGGATCTAACAAACAATCAAGAAAACACAAAGTTAGATTTTGAAGTTTCTAAAAGTCCGATTTAAAGAACTGTAAACATCAAGGTCTTACCATGATTATTTGGACGAGACTTGTGAACAAGAGTTGTAGGCCATCTCAATACCTTTCCAACGAGCTATAGAACACAATATTTGAGTGAGTATTGAAGGAGATATGGCAGTTTGAAGTTGCTGGTATTATTTTGGCCGAGATAAAAATGATGAAACGGAGAAATGGAAAAGCTTCTTTGATTTCCTTGGAGTTTGTGTGGTGTTTTTGGCCTTGGTTACCTTAACCTAAGTTTAACCAAGGTTAAACACTTGGCTATAATTGATCCTTGCATAATATCTTCTCCCTTGATGACATCATCCATCATGCATCACTTTCTTGCCATGTGTCAATCCCTTGTGGTTTAATGATGTCATAATCATTGGCTTCTTGTACAAGCTTGTCTCTTGTTCGCTTATTTGTTTTACGGTTCGCTTAACTCTCTCCCGTTAATAGTTTGAGGGATCATATCCGGGATCTTATTACTTGGGCTTTCCTGAACCTTTATTAATATCTTATATTCCTTTAACGATCCTCTGCTATAATCCTTAAATAAAAATCCTTTTAATTATGTTACCTTATACTTAATCATTTCGGTATCTGGTGGATTTTCGGGAAAAACCAAAGTGTTCGAATCCGAATTATGACGACCTTTACATACACTCATTTACTTTATGGAATAATAATACGATCTCAGAATTTCCATAACAGTACTTCTATATAGTGTGGTTTGATAATTTTCCTTAATCAGCATCATTAGCAAAAAGTTACTATTCATCAGGGTTTCAAATATTTCCAAAAATTGGGGTTATTACAGGTACAAACCCGGAAGGGTACCGACTATGAAAAACAAGTCATGATGAGAAACCTGAACGCATTTCTGTATGGATTTGTGGGGGATTGTTAGAAAAATGGAGTTTTAGAGCATAAGTTTTTTATATTCTTGATATTAATTCTGTATTTTAACAATTATAAAGTGTTCATTGTTATGGGAACTTAAACTTTTATATATGGTTCTAAGTAATTTTCTTAGAGAAATAGAGTTCAAATGATTAGCTTGTATAATCTTCAAATAAGATTTTTTTTGTCCCACATTAAAATAAATAAAGGGGGTGTTGGCTTTATATTGTATACACATATGGGTAGTGTACAATTACTAAAGTGTGTGATGGTGCATGGTGTTCTTACGTGCTTCACGCGCACATAAACACACACGCACGCATGCACCGCCGCCGCCGCCACGTCACGCCACGTCATGACTTGGGTTGGGTCGGGTCGGGTCGAAGGGTGACCTGGGTGAATGTCTCGGCATCTCGCGTACGTGAGGCAACCTGGGCGAGGATTTTATTTATATGTGATTTAATTTTTTAATTAGAATTAATTTATCAGTTGGGTTGGGTTATTATTTCTGTTGGGATCAATTGGGCCGGTTACGGTTTCAGTTGGGTTGGGTCACTTTGTAAGTGGGCTGAGTCAGATTCATTGAACCTGGACATGTAACTGATAATATATTCTAAATTAAATCTTTAAAATTGATTTATGTGTGGATTAAATACAAAGGCTGTTACATTTTATTTAATTCAAAATCATCAGTTTTGATTTTTTTTATTAAATGTAAATGAGCAGTTACATTTCTAATATTAATTCAGGGTGGTATCAGTTACACTTAGCCTCTAATATAAATAGAGACCTAAGTTGCTGATTTTTATATACCACACATTGCATTCTCTTCTTCCTCTCTATATTTCTCCCCTCTCCCAAAATGTTGTCAGTGGTTTTTCCGGAGAGTGAGGTACCAACGTCGTTGAGCATTGAAGGTGCTGTGAACTCAAAGCTCGGAGCTATTTTATCCTGGAGGAGGTGTTGCAAGCATCCCAACACAGCAGGTGGGGAAAATTATCTCTTCAAGAGCAGTCAGGACTTTGTAGAAGGCCTGGTGACTAAGATGTTGCTACTTCTTGTTTAATTATACCTGTTGATATGGCTTCTGCTTCTCTCTTTGTTTATAAGTCTGCTAAAACTATGTTTACTGGTACAACTTCTATACTTCCTCTTTTAGTACAGTTACTCATATGCATGCTTTTTACCTTCATATTTTATTTCATAAATTGTTCTCTTGGCCTTTACTTGTTAAATATGTTATATAACTGCCTCTATGTTGTTGTAATAGTTAATATTTCCAACAAGTTCTAATGAAAAAATCAAAAAATTTATAGAAGAATCTGAAAATGAAGACAAATCAGAAATAGAAGAAGAGAACAATCAAATAATGCAAGCCTTAATAAAAATGAACAATATGAATGCTATCATAAAATAAGAACCAAAAAGTGACATTGAAGATGAGTATAACGAATTTATAGACACTGATATGTAAACTGTAAGTAAAGACATCAATAATTACTCAGAAGAAGAACTAACAGATGTCAATTTAGAAATAATAACAAGAAGTAATAATAAAATACCTAAACATATACCAATCAGACATCATGTAGAATTTAAAGAATTTGTAAGATCTATGTCACAAGGTGTTAACCTTAATGGATATTTTATAGACTTAGATAATGTATATGAAGAACAAGAAATTAGTAGAAGGATTACAAATTGGAATCTAGGAACTTATATAGCACTAATGAGTTCTACACATACTGATAATTTAGATTATACTTATGCTTTATGTTAGGAATATGTTGTGAACTTGATGATAAGTTAAACTAAACACCTTAGTAGATCTAACTTAGTGAAAACTTGTAGCTCTCGACGGATGATCTAATATGGTCCCGACAGATGATCTAATATGGTCCCGACGTATGAACTTTATAGTCCCGACGGATGACAATTTGACATCCATCGAGAGTGTAGCTTATGTAACAAATAAGTACTGTAGCACATTTCTGCAAACAACATGTCTTAGTCTGGTAGATTGTGTAGGGTTCTCTAAGTCATATTGACTACTAGATTGATATGCAGAATAGGTTGACTAATTGTAAATATAAGATGTCTTGTAATTCTGTATAAGTGAAATAGAGTCAAGTGACAGATAGACTCCCGACGGATGATCTACAAGACTCCCGACGGATGATCAACAAAGTTCCCGACGAATGATCAACATTGTCCCGACGGATGATCAAATTCAAAATAGTTGTTGACAGTGACAACACAGTCACATGTGTTGGGTGTTTGCAAAAGGAATGTGGCAGCCTGTTATGCAGGATTTTGAGAACAAAGAAGCATTATCATTTCCATGCAAATGTGAAGATATTTCAAAGATGCTGGAATAGAGTAGTGAAGCAGCATGAAGTTAGGCTAGATATATTTTGTTTTATTATCTTGTCTTACTATCATGTAACTTGGTGATATATAGACCAAGAGTAGCAAGTAGAACACTTAACTAAGCAAGTTTATTTTTAGAGAAACATATCAAGCTGTATTCTGCAAGAATTTCTCTGTAGTTTGTTTGTTCAACTTGTAAAGCAGTTATAAGCTATTCAAAGCTTCACAGATTTTTCATTCTGTTATATATATATATATATATATATATATATATATATATATCTGGTGGACACATTCAAATCCACCAGAAAGTTTTAAAGCCTTGTGTTTTATTACTTGGTATTTTTATCTCAATTATCTTTCTATTCCGCACTTTAGTAAATCAAACATTGTTATATGTATTAAGTTAGAACATTTTTAAAATCAAGAAAAGAAGTCAGAATTACATTCAACCCCCCCCTTCTGTAATTCTTGTTGTATTGTTAGGGAATAACAATTGGTATCAGAGCAAGCTCTTGAAGTACAAAGAGTTTCAAGATCACAACAAACAATAAGATGAACAAAAAGGATGTTGGAGTTAAAATTCCATTTCTGGACAATGACAACTATCACCACTAGAAGGTGAAGATGCACCTACATCTTCTTTCTCAAGATGAGGCCTATGTGGACTGCATAGAGAGAGGTCCTCATGTACCTATAAGAGTTGCAACTGGCAATGAACCATCTGTTCCAAAACCCAGGCATGAATGGTCAGATCCTAACATTGAGCAAGTCATGAAGGATAAGAAAGTCATGAACATATTGTTCAATGGAGTTAATGGTGATATGTTTGATAACATCATTAACTGCAAAACAGCCAAAGAGGTTTGGGACACAATTCAGTTTATTTGTGATGGTACTGAGCAAGTAAGGGAGAACAAGATGCAGCTCCTAATTTAGCAATATGAGCATTTCCACTGTGAAGATAGTGAGTCACTCACTGATATATTTAGTAGATTTCAAAAGCTACTAAATGCTCTAAAGCTGCATGGAAGAGTTTATCAAACAAAAGACTCTAACCTCAAGTTCCTTAGATCTCTCCCAAAGGAGTGGAAGCCAATGACAATCTCATTAAGAAATTCACAAGATTACAAGGAGTTCACCTTGGAGAGACTGTATGGCATCCTGAAAACCTATGAGCTTGAAATAGAGCTAGATTAAAGGATGGAAAAAGGAAGGAAGAAAGGAGGGTCCATATCACTAGTTGCTGAGTTAGAAAAGGAGAAAGAGATGAAGGTAAAAGTTGTTGAGTCTACTTCAAAGGTCTGTGAAAGCAAGGGTAAAGGGCTGGTAGCTGAAAATGAAGATCAGTTGAGCCAAGATGACATGGATGAAATTGATGAACATCTAGCATTCTTATCCAGGAAATTTTCCAAGCTCAAATTCAAGAAGAATTTTGGAGCAGCCAAGCCAAACAGAAACATGGTTGATAAATCAAAATTCAAGTGTTTCAAATGTGGCTTGGCGGGTCATTTTTCCAGTGAATATAGAAAGTCTGATTCCAGCAAAAAGAAGTTTGAGCTTGTTGATTATAAACAGAAATACTTTCAGTTACTCAAACAAAAGGAAAGGTATAACGACTCGTGTATTTTTGAATTATTTAAATATGTGATTATTATGGAAATTATTAAATTAAAATGTATGTATTGGTTATGACCACTATGTGTTGTTTGATTGTTATCTAGGTGTGATTTATGATGTATCGGGTTGTCTGCGCAATCAATTATGGGATCATATTGAATTATTTTCACTTTAAAAAGTGGATTTAGTGCAAATTTATTTTCATAAATATTGGGAATATTTCTAAAATTGTTTTTATGATTTTATAATTACAATAATTATTTTTAGGATTTTATAAAATTGAGAAATCAATATTTCATTAATTATTTATTTATAAATGATTTTCTTAGTGGGTTTAATGATAAAATCCATATTTAATTATGGAAATCTTCAAAAATCATGAAACTTATATTTTATTAAGTTCGTATTATTTTGATAATTTTAAAATTATTTTGGGAATTTTCGGGATTAATCTCACCCGCGCATCGTTTCGTTTAATTGTTAAAAGCGGATTTAATTTACATTTCAGAATCTATTTTAAAATTACAAAATTTATGTTTTTATGAACTTCGGGATATTTGTAACAGTTTAAAACTATTTTTGGTAATTTTCTGAAATTGTTTTATGTGCACTTCGGTCCCTTAATATCGAAATGCGGGTATGTTGTATGTTTCAAGAATACTTTAAAAATCATGAAAATTTTATTTTGTTAGTTTCAGGATTTTTAGAAATTTTTAAAATTTGTTTGGCAATTTTACGGCTTATTTTTACAAGTTTATCCGATAAAAGCGAATTGCGGGTCATAAATCGGGTCGCAGCCAGATAAGGAACACGTGTCAAATAATTGGACACGTGTTAGACAAAGCAGAAGTACACGACTCCCCCTCCCTGTTCTTTTATTCCCGATCAAAACAATCTCTCTCTCTCGATTTGTTTTTCTCTCTCTACAGTCTCTCTCTCTCTTGCGTTTCTCTTCTTCTCTTCTCTATCCCGATTCCTCCTACTGTTTCCTGGTGGTTCCGTCGCCGGATTTATTCCGGTGCTCCCCTGTTCCGTTCGTCTTTTTCTGTTCCAGCCGCGGTACCTTGTTCTGATTCCGTCTGCTTAATTGGTGTATATATATGTACGTGTTTGTGCGTGTATATCTTAGTTAAGTGGAGAGTCTTTGTTTGTGTTCTTACCGCCTGTGGTTTCATTTTTTTCCGGCCGTTTTCCGGCCTGTCCTGTTACAGTGCTCATTTGGTGTTATTTGTGCGCATGGGCGCGTGGTGTAGTCTGTTACCTGGGTTGGCTTGTTACTGATATTGTTATTTTATTAAATTTGCAGGATTTAGTTGATAATCATTTCGTGATGTAAAATGAATTTCGTGGGATTATAAAAAAAAATTACTAATCGGCGAAATTCGCGTCGGAAGCCCGAAGTAACGGGTACCCGCGAATTTTACCGTCGTCGGCGATGAGCCTCAGCGAGCTAACGGTGGACCGTGATGATACGTTCTGAGTCCTAAACTTATAAAATAAATAAAATAGTTCGTATAATTATTTTCGGAACGAAAACTACTATTTAGTTTTAAAAGTCATATTGAGCCGTGAATTACGGATTGTGGATTATGAACTGTAATGATGAGATTGTTTGATTGGTTGATTGTTGTGATTGACGTCGAATTGCTTCGACGGGTTAGTCCGATAAATAAAGGAAGTGCTGCCCGATTTCCGGGAAATCGAACTCCGGAAACACGGGAGCTTATCCAGTAATTATCGGGACGTCGAATGAATATATATATATACTTATACTTTATATGAACTTGATTGTATGTTGTGTTGAAACGTTCTGTCCAAAACTCAATAACCCTAATTTCGTAAAATGACGAGTATACGTATTTTCTGAAAATAAACACCGGATCGATTTCGAGAATGTGAACCCTAATCATTTTCTGTGATATTCTAATATGAATAATTACGAATCGAGTTTGAATATCATTGGGTAAGAATTAGTATCGAGGATATGTCAAGCATACCTAGACATCTAACATAGGGTATTTCAACCCTGTAGGTTATAGTCGGAAACACTGAAAGTGGACAATGGACTAAAGAGAACCTAGCAATCAGTCGGCGAGCTCAGTAGAGTTTCAACAGGAAGACCTGAGTGTCGAGGTCGTATCCAGAGTGACATAGTGGTTGGACGTAAAAGCCTAAGCGGCAGAGTTGGTCCAGAATTGATCAGTAATAGTTATAAAGCCTTGTAGGGCAAGTATTTCTGAACTTTTCTTCAAGATATATTACCAATGTTTTCGAACTGTTTGTTATCATTAAACAAAATTCCTGTTTTATAGTGCATATGCTTCAAACAATTTACCCTTAAACCTTGATTCTTTCTTGATCTTGAACCGTAAGCCCTATTCTTTGCAAACCGTACTTTGTTGATCCTCAGACACCAAACCACACAAATATGATACTACTTCTCAGAGATATAACTACCAAACTTCAAACACTGGAACAAAATTGCTTGAAAACACAAAAGTTTTACATCTCAACCATTCCTTACAACATCGAAGAACTATACCTCGAACAATCATTATTTGTTTGATACCTGATCACTTTACAAACTGAAAACCGTTTCTTATACGTACCTTGATATACCCTGTGATGCATCTTGAATTGCATTATGTTTTAATACTGATGCTTTATCGCTGTTGATTATGATCTTACTCATTAAATTACATTGTTATTACACTGAATTGTTTAGAATTGGATAGTTTTCTTTATGTGGACCAGATTCGTGGTCAGACCAGATTCGTGGTCGAATTAGGCCAATATGTGCCTTGGGATCCAGTAATTAGAGCAGTGTTGTGTGCTTTGCTCGGGGTTAGTGCGTGACTGATCAACAGCCTAACCTTGGTTTTAAAACTTAAAATGAATATCCAATTCTAATGATTAGTTAAAAGAAACTTGATTCTTTTAAATCATTTCAATTGATCATTGTTTAACTTCGGTTATCGTTATCGTGACTTGCTGAGCTAGTTAGCTCACCCTTGCGACTCTTTTATATATTTTACAGTTGAAAAGAATATGGATGATAGTGAAGTTCCTCAGTCCAAAGTGCGGGCTAAGGTTTCAGTCGAGTTGGATCGGGCTAGCAGAAGTTTCACGCAGTAAAGAGATATTTATATTGTAAGAATGATTTTATTATCAATTGTAAGTTAAATTAGTTGGGATTTGGTACGATGTAATAATTAAGGTTGTGGCTTGTTCTCATACTTTAACCTGTTGCGATCCGTGGTTATGTGAAACAGGGTCATTGCAATTAATATTTTATGTACAAGTTTATATATTGTGAATGTGTTGTGGACCCCAAACTTCTGACCCGGGTTTGGAGGGCGCCACAAAAGGGCTTTCATCACACAAGAGAATGACGGGGTTGCAGATGGATTGGATGAAGATGAAGAAACAAGCTATGTCAATCTAGCCCTAATGGCCAAACCTGATGAAACAGAAACAAGTTCTTCAAGCAATCAGGTAATCACCACTAACCTAGCTCATTTATCTAAAGTTGAGTGTAATGATGCAATAAATGACATGTCTATAGAATTATATCACCTGCGTGTCACACTTAAGTCTCTCGCTAAGGAAAATGCTAAAATTAAAGAAAACAATTTGTTTTTAAGTGAGAGGAATAATGTGCTAGAGTCTCAGTTTATTTAATTTGAAAAATTGAGAATTGAGTGTAAGATTGCTAAGGATGAATTAACTGAGTCCTTGAAGAAAGAAGGAATTTTAAAGAAGCAGCTTGAACGAGAACATGAAGTGATTAAGGCATGGAAATCATCTAGAGATGTTCATGCTCAAATCACTAAAGTTCAAGGTATTGAGTCCTTTTGTGATGCAGCCTGGAAGAAGAGTAAAGAGAAGCTTGAGTCCAATTTGGTTGAAGGATTGTTGACAGATGTGGACTCAACGGATGATGAAAATCATCCATCGAATAATCAAAAGGATTATCCGTCGAGAGACAAGGAGCCACATATGTCGGTTGTGAGTAAACCAGTTAGCAAAGCTAAGCTAGCTAAGTTAAATGAGAAATATGGATCAGTTTTTAAAAACTTTATTCCAGGAGAATCGAGTCAAGTTAGAAAAGAAAAGAGAGTTAATGTTGGGCATCTGTCTATCAAGCAATTGAATGACAGATTAGAAAAGATTGAGGTTAAAACAGAAGCTAAAAAGAAAAAAAAGAAATGGGAAATTAGGAATTAACAAACATAACAACTACATACCTAATAAATATGCTCCAAGAAAAATATGTGTTAAGTGTGGTAGTGTTAATCATTTATCTGTTAATTGCAAGCTTTCCATGCCTACTCCCATCTCTGCACACTCTTCTTTTCCCAACATGATTGTCATGCCTACCATGCCTATGAATGCTATGTCTACTCATAATATGAATGCACAATTTGCTAATATGTCATTTGCACCTAATCCTTATTATGCTGCACTTAGTATGCCTCAAATGCCATTTAGCATGCCTTACCAGAATAACATGTTTGTAAATAGCATACCTTTTCATGTAAACCAAAATGTGCATGATAATTCTGTTTTAATGACTGGTTTCAAAGGTTCAACTCAAATGACTAAGGATGAATCTGAAATTCCCAAGTCAAATGAGATCAAACCTAAGAAACCAAAAAAGAAAGCTAACAAGGCAGGACCTAAGGAAACTTGGGTACCAAAATCAACTTGATTTGATTTTGATGTGTGCAGGGAAACAAAAAGAATATCTGGTATCTGGATAGTGGTTGCTCAAGGCACATGACTGGAGATTCTACCTTGCTCACTGAGTTCAAGGAAAGAGCTGGCCCAAGTATTACTTTTGGAGATGACAACAAGGGGTATACTGTGGGATATGGCTTGATTTCAAAGGACAATGTCATCATTGAAGAGGTTGCCCTAGTGGATGGTCTCAAGCATAATTTGTTGAGTATCAGCCAGCTTTGTGATAAGGGCAACTCAGTTACCTTCACTTGAAAAGCCTGTGTTGTGACAAACAAAAAGAGCAACAAAGTGGTTCTCACTAGAGTGAGAAAAGGAAATGTGTACCTAGCTGATTTCAACTCATCAAATGCAGAATCAGTCACTTGTCTTCTCAGTAAAGCAAGTCAAGATGAAAGTTGGCTATGGCACAAGAAGTTGTCCCATCTAAACTTCAAGACCATGTATAATATCCGGGATATATCGTGTAATTATTTTTGCTAATAAATAATTATTATGCAGGTTCAGTATCTATTTTGTGAATTATTTGTTAAGTGTTAAATGTGTTTGGATGTTTAAAAATGATATCAATTGAGTATTTTAATTTTTATATATTCAAAATAAAATATAGATAATTGTCATATCTTTCTAATTATTTTTATGTTGATTTATGGATTTATAAGGATCATATGAAATTTATAATATCTTTTTTTCGGGTATTTAAAACCTATTTTATAAAAACAGGAACCAACCGACGTCAGCCGATGTTACGTTTTGGAACCCGAAACTCTTCCGAGAACTCCTTCCTAACCTAATTGCAATATTCCGAGCATTTTCCGTGTTTTGACTTTTTCGATCCGGCGTAAGGTTTGTCCTGCGCGGGTCCCGGCGCAACATTTTCGATACAATATTCGTTTCGGTAAATCAATAAAACCCGTATTTTCGATAAACGGGAGCTTTTTATTAAACTATCCCAATTATCACTTCGTAGTACGTGTAACCAGGCGCTGAGACCAAGACCGCAGTACAAATTGTACTGGTTTGGATAATTATCTCGAAAACCGGTACCGTTTGGATCAGTTTTTATAAATAAACGTACCGTTTTATATCCTGAATGATCCAACGGGATACTAATTTCCCGTAATTATAAATAGCTTCTACCGTATTTTATTTTGTACCGAAAATCATTTGCAAACAGTTAAATAAATAATTATTCAGAGAAATGAACTGTGTTCTTCGTGTTCTTTGTAATCAAACAAAGATTTGAAGGCGTTATTGGAATCCGATGGAGGCGTATGAATAATCAAAACGAAGCTCTCGACAAGACAATCATATCCGTATCAAAATCTTCGAATAAGGGTATTTATTTTTCAATTTCATATTTTTCAGTTTTTAATTATTTAAACTTAAATTCGGTTTTTGATTAAGAGGATTTGTTAGATGATTTTGTGTGTTGATCATGATTGTAGAGGTTCCAAGGATCAGTTCCGTATATTATTTGGGTGATTTGGTTTAGGGAATAGTAAAAACGAGTTTTGGAATTTTACAAGATTTTCAAATCGATTTCTTGGTTTAATTTAGTGTTGTTGAATGTTTTGGATGGTAGGAACATATTATAGATGATCTCAGCTTCATTTTGGTACTGGATTGGTTGATTTTGGTTAAATAATCATGGATATCGGAGTTCTAGCCGGAGCTGAGCTCGAGGTCGCCGGTTTCTATGGCTTTTTGCCGGAAATCGCGAACCACGGCTCATCTGTAGTGAATATTGCCATATCTGTATAGCTGGGATGTTACTGAATGAAACAGGACTGAAAAATACTTGAAACCGTGTTGTTTTACTCACCTGTGAATCACCGGAACTCGGCCGGAGTTGGGGCTCGCCGGCCGGATTCTGGAAAACCCAGAATTTCCGGCGGTGTTCTTCCCGACCCGCCTGAGTTCTTGGTAACCCGGATTGCGACCCAATTACAACCCGGGTTTGATCCAGTTTTTCCCTAATTCAAAATCTGAAACCTGTTTCTGGTTATTTCTTTTTAAAATGAATTTATAAATTCATTATTTATTTTCTAAAATTCATTTATAATTCCAAAAATCATTATTTTTAATTCTGAAAATTATTTCTAAATCCAAAAATAAATCTGAATTTGTAATTAATTAATTTTAGTTAATAATTAATTATTTAATTATTCAATTAATTTAAATATTAATTGATTAATTAATTTAATTACTTATTAATTGATTTTAATTAATTATTTAATTAGATTTAATTATTTATAAATGATTTAAAAATTCCGAAAAATAGTTTCGAGCTTTAAAATATTATTCTAAATTATTTTCAAGGCTCGATAATTATTCTAAAATTGTTTCGGAGCCAGAATTGTCCAACCGAACCCTGTTTATTGTTCCGAAATTGATCCAACGACCCGTTTTAATTCCGAAAAATGTTTTAAAAATCATTTTAAATACCTGAAAGCCTATTTATGACCCGAAATGTTTTTATAAATGATATGTCATTGATTATGTGATGAATTATGTGTTATATGTGACTTGTTGATTGACTGTCGGTCTATGTATTCGGTGATTACTTGTTTATAGCATAACTTTTGATCCGTTAATCGGATTTGGGTGAAACGAAGGGTAGATAGAAGTATGTGTTGAACAGAATCGTATGAGTGGAATATTGATAGATACTTATGATGCCTAGCAGAATAAGCAAGGCGTAAGAAAGAGAAGCGGATGATCGGAAAATAGAATTGGCATGTAGAAAATACAGCAAGTAAGCAGAGATTAAAAGCGAGGCATAGGGGAAACAGATGAATGGTGGTTAAATAGAGTCGTAGACAAGTACAAGTGAGGTTGGAATCAATTATGATAAGGCAAGTACTTCCAAACCTTTCTCGAGATTTATTGCAAATATTTCTAAATTCTCTTGTGACCTATTGTTAATATTCAAAATGGTTCTGTTTTATATTGGAAATACTTTGAATCCTCCAGCCTTGAACCTGAGCCACATCATTTGATCTTTGAGCCGTAAGCCTTATTCTTGTGAACCATCTCTTGTGGATTTACCAAATATTAAACCACACAAATATGATACTACTCCACAAATATGTATCCATCATATACCAAGCACTGGAACAAAATTGTTGATATATACAGAAACTTTTATACTTAACCATACCTTGTGATTTTAAAGCACAAAAACTTTGTAAAAACACTATTCATCTAATACCCGATTATCCTACCGGCTGGAGGCCACTCCTTTTATGTACTTTGACATACCCTTTCGATATCCATGAATTTTCACCATGCTTTTATACAAATGTTTTATTGTTACTGATTATGATTTGGATTTATTGAATTCTATTGTTTATCATATTGAACTGTTTAGAATTGGATAGTTTTCTTTATATGGACCAGATTCGTGGTCAGACCATATCGATGGTCAAGTTAGGCCAATGTGGGCCTTGGATCCAATAGTCAGAGCAATGCTGTGTGCTTTGCTCGGGGTTAGTGCGTGACTGATCAGCAGCCTAACCTTGGTTTTAGAAACTTAAAATGAATATCCAATTCTATTGGTTGTTTAACAAGAAACTTGATGCCTTTGAATCATCTCATTTATTATTGTTTAACCTCAGTTATTGGTAATATGACTTGCTGAGCTAGTTAGCTCACTCTTGCAAATCTTTTTATATATTCTACAGTTAAGAAGGATATGGTTGTTAGCAAGGTTTCCCAGTTCAATGTTCGAGCTAGGATTCCAGACTATGATTGATCGAGCTAGCAGGAGCTATTGGCAGTAGTGAGATAACAAGGTTGTAAGAATGATTTTATTATCAATTGTAAGTTAAATTAGTTGGGATTTGGTACGATGTAATAATTAAGGTTGTGGCTTATTTTCATACTTTAACCTGTTGCGATCCGTGGTTTTGTGAAGCAGGGTCATTATAAATAATATTTCTTAATCAGGTTGATATATTGTGTTGTGTTGTGGACCTCAAACTTCTGACCCGGGTTTGGAGGGCGCCACAGGTTGGTATCAGAGCTACAGGTTATAAGTCACTGAAACAAGCCTAGATTGTCGGGATTGGATAGAGGGTTAGATTAGGAATAGGAAATAGAAAAATAGGTCATTGTGAGGTTGAGTGCGACTGTATAGTAGGTCTCCGGCACGGTTCGTGTTGCGATTCGGGATTCTTAACTAGCGACGTGATATCCAGGCAACGGCAATGGCAGATCCTGACTTCTCTGCATCAACTGATCGTTTGGAGCCTTCCGTTTAAGGATCGTCATCTTCTCTCAGATTCGATTTGCGCTTTGCTCTTCATCAGTATTAGCAGTATTACCTTCTGTTATGACAGTTGCACCTCTCTAAGTTATTCAACGCTATTCTATCATCTCTCGATCTGAGACTACCTATTCAAGAACCTTAATTTGCTTATTCTTGTTCTTTTGAACATTCAACTATGAATGTATCTTTTCTATTTACTATACACCATACTCTATATCTTCAGTTTAAGAACCTTTCTAATGAAACAACAGCAATTGCGAGAAGGGACACGATAGTTGCAGTTAATAGTGAGCATTGAGATACAAATTAAGATGAGAAGGAGTTTGGAAAGAAGATTCAGGTGTTCTGGAGGATGGTTGTTATCAGGTTACAAGAAGCTATTAGTAATTAGGCCACGCATGACTAGCTTGTGAAATGGAGTAGATAAGTGTTAAAGAGAGAGAGTTAGAGGAGATTAGGGATCTGAAGATTTCTTGAAATTAATGGTGTTGTAATGATGAGTTATATATTTTAACAAGATGATGTGACATTAGCTGATTTGTCGATTATTGGATAGTCTGTTTTACTTAATGATTTCAAAGTGGTTAACGGGAATACTACCAGTATGGGAGCCTTAATGTGAAGCTACAAATAAGATAACATGCAACGACAGTGGAAGTTTTAACTGATTACGGAAAGTAATAGACCCTAATGATGGAAAAGAGATAAATGGAAGTGAATGGACCTTTGAGTGATCGTTCTTTAACTTGGTATTTGGTCATAAGAAAGACAACAACCAATTCATATAGTAAGGACAACCAGAGGTGTGATTTTCAAAATTTTCAAAATTTTTAACAAGTTTTCGAAAAAGATTTTTCCTCACAAAATTTCTAAAAGCCTTTTCGAATAAAATAAGTTTTAAACATCGGTTGTCAAGATACTATTTGAGTTTCTTGTTTGTCAAAAGACTCAGATTAGCTGGAAGGATATTATTTTAGATTTAGTATTATTAATTCCGAGGACGAAGTAATCTGCGATTATGAGAAAGTTGGTTATTCCTAACAAGAAGATACGAATATTGTTTGATAAGATTAACAACAAAACCAGCATATGGAGTAACTATTCATCCAATTACTGGGATTATCAGAGTTTAAGGAATTCATGAATTTAATGGAAGCCTGAGCACGACCGAAGAAGATTGGGAAGATTTCCAGACTTTTCTAAAAAGAAGAATATTGTTAATAAAATGATCGTTATATTGAATGATTCATGGTTATTCCAAATTAAAAAGAGGAAACTCAAAGTTATCTGATAAGAACGTTATTATGATTGAATTGTTAAAGTATTATACGTGTAGGTGCGACGTTACAGACGCGAGACTTAACAAGTAAGAATCTACCATCATGCTTAGTTGCGAAGGCAATTTTAGCATACTTCTAAAGTTATTATATGATTCAATTGAGATATGATCAATCAAACTCGAAAAATGAATACAAGTGAAATGTGGATGGTGATCAATGGTATCATTCTTGTCCTCAACATTACAGTGTATATTCCTTTTTAATTCCTAAAATGTATGAACTCCTTTCTTAATAAATTCTTTCTGATGATATCAAAATGTAAGGATTTTGCATTCCTTTCAAATTTAATTGTTCCCCTCAAGTTTTCTTTCTGATTGGGACAAACAGTGTTATGATGAGATACTTTGTCGGAATGACGAAGAGTCGGGTGGGACGCCACCTAATCATGTGCTGTATGCCATACGGTATGAAAGACTGGCCATCTTAAGTACCAATGTGGTTGTCTCCTTCATATTCAAATCATTACTTTTTCTTTCTTTTCAACTCTAAGTTTATTAAAATTGTGAATCCTTCTATTTGTTTCGTTGTACCATTGTTCCTTGTGAGAATTTTTCAAACAAAAGTTAACGTATTATACACTCAGCGGGCAAAATCTCATCTACCTAGCATGCATGGAAAGGAAACAAGGGCATATGGTGAAAATTACAAATCACTGTCCCTAGCCCGGGATGCATTAACAGTTAAGGGAATCTACTTCAATAAGGGATACGTCTCTGAGAACGAGAATTTACGATATGTTATTTAGAATATGGATGTGATGACGTGGAAGATTATTACAGATACCTTATGCGTTAAAGTATTAAAAGACATGGGAGCAACTCGATCATATATCTCTCAAGGTTTTATTGATAAGATGAATTATCCTGTCGAATCAATAAGTCTAGGACTAAAGGACTAGCAAATTAAGAACGTGCAGTCATTAAATATGTAAGTACCAATGACGGAATCGATAATTCTGGCATTGAGATGTGAAGAATTGATATCATTTGAGATAAGAAGATTTGATATTATTATAAGAAGTAGATTAACTATTCAAGTGTGATGCCCAGGTAAACCGTCGTGACAGAAAATAGTTCTGAAAACGCCAAATGAGAACATGAAGAAGTTTAAAGGATAAAGGAAAGTAAAGAAATTTGTTAAAAATAATTTAAGATTACAGTGACCAAAATATAAGTGCTATGGCGATTATAAATAAGAGTTAGGAGCAGACCGAACTTGAGGATTTTACAGTATCAAGACATAATTCCAGATGAGTTACCAATATTTCCTTTACATAAAGAAAATATGTTTATGATTGATTTAGTACGTGAAATGAAGCCAGTGTTTAAAGCCCGTGCAGAATGGAACTAGATAAATTGAAGAAGTTACCAGAGCAAACGCATGAGATGATTAGAAGAAAAAGCAATTGGACCTAGTGTACCCCCTAAAGTGCACCGGCACGATGTGCTAATAAGAAAAATGGAAGTGTGAGATTATGTGTTAGCGAAAGCTTAACAGGTTTACTCTCAAGAGCAGATATCTGTTACCTCGAACCGATGAATTGTTTAATTAAATGAACAAGGCCAGGTATTTTTATAAGATTGATTTAAGATTGGGTATATTACCAAGTGGAGATTGAACTTAGGAACATATCAAAGATAATTTTCAGAATTCAGTACTGTTGTTACATAATTTTAGAAATGTTAGTTGGATGAACTGATATACCAGTGATATTTAAATTCGATGAGTAGAATCTTAAAAGGAGAATCTGAATAAGATATACTTGTGTTATTTATGAGGAATCATGTAACCTATACACTGATAGCTGAGAAGTCAAAGAAGAAAAGAAGCGGTATAAAAAGAGTTTACCAGATGAAAACTTTAATGGCAGGAAGTATAATTCTTAGTATAGATAGTCAGTAAGGAGGAGGCAAAAAGGGGATTCAGCAGAAAAAAAATTTAAAGATAGTATGAATGAAGAAAGACCAGAAGCACTAACAAAAGTAAGGAGTATTATCATGGGCCGGTTATTATTGGAAATTTTTGTGCAAGATTTCTTGAAAGTTGTAATATTCGAGATAAAGTTAACCAGGAAAAGCAAGAAGGTTATATGAAATGGAGAAGGGTGAAGAAAGCTTTGCGGAGTTAAATGAAAGAATGGTTACATCACCTATTTTATCACTTTAAAAGCCTCAGGGGGATTTGGTAGTTTATAGTGATACTTCTCGTAAGGGAATAGGATGTGTGTTGACGCAAAACAATAAAGTTATTGCATATGCATCCAGACAACCGAAACCTTATGAGCAGAAGTACCCTACTCAGGATTGGGAATTAAAAACAACAATAATATTCGTTTTGAAAGATTGGGAAATATTATAAGTATAGAGAAAGATGTGAGATATATCCAGACCATAAGAGTTGAAGTATGAACTCTCTAGAAAAAGAAAATGTAGTGGCAAGAGATGAGCAAGAAGGAGAGAGAATGAATATAGAGACTGTACCAGAAGAATTATCTATGGAATTCTAGAGGTTGGAATTGAAAGTCAGATTGCATGATCCAAAAAGGAGTAAGAATATATAAGTATAACTTTTCAGTCGGGATTGTTAGAAAAGATAAAGAAGTGTCAGGAAGAGGTAGTAGATCAGAATATAAATCATTTAGTATATGAAGAATAGTGCACGCAAGAAGGACGATCAAGGTATTCTTCTAGAACTTGGATTCCACCAGTGATGGAACTAAAGAATAAAATTCTACAGAAAGCTCATAATTCAAGGTATTCAATCCATTCAGGGAGTACCAAGATGTATAGAGATTTAAAGGAAATTATAGGTGGTTAGATATGAAGTGGGGAATTGCGGAATGAATTAACAGATGTTATATATGTCAACAGAGTTAAAGTAGAGCATCAGAGATCAAGTGGATTGCTACAGTCATTGGAAGTTCCAGAGTGGAAGTGGGAGCATATCACCATGGATTTCATAGTTGGGGTTACCAAGCACAAAAAAAAAAAAAAACTAATCATGATGCCATTTGGATTATAGTGGATAAATTTTCCAAGTCAGCTCATTTTCTGCCTATAAACGAAAGATTCTTCGCTCGATAAGTTGATCCATAGGTGCCTGAAGGAAATTGTAGTTCGTCATGAAATTCTTGTGTCTATCATATCTGATCGAGATCCAAGATTTAATTCGAGATTTTGAAAGAGTTTTCAAGAATGTTTAGAAACAAGATTGAATATGAGTACGGCTTACCACCCGTAGACGGACAGCTAGAGTGAAGGAACGATCCAAACAATCAAGGATGTGTTACACATGTGTGCTATTGATTCTAAAGGAAATTGAGACGAGCATTTACCCCCGGTAGAATTTTCTTACAGCAACAGTTATCACGCCAATATTGGGATGCCACCCTATGAAACCCTTTAGAGACGCAAATTCAGATCTCCAGTATATTGGAACGAAATAGGAAAACGCAAAATACTTGGACCTAAATTGGTACAGCAGATAAAGAAAGCTATTAAAGTTATCCAGAAAAGATTGATAGCAGCACAAGATCATCAAATAAAATATGCATATTAATCAAGGAAAGATATGGAATTCAGAGAAGGGAATTTGATATTACTAAAAGTATCACCGTGAAAGGGATTAACGAGGTTTGGAAAGAAAGGAAAACCGAGCCAAAGATATATCGAATCTTTTTGAGATTTTAAAGCACGTTGGCAAAAATAGCTTACGAGTTGTCGTTACCTCCGCACATAGAGCACATTTGCAATGTTCTTCACGTATCGATGCTTAAGAAGTATAATCCAAACTCTAAGCATGTAATAGAATATGAGTCGATAGAGCTTCAGGCAGATTTGTCTTATGTAGAGAATCCGATAGAGATTCTAGAGAAGAGAGGGAAAGTATTGAGAAATAAAGTGGTAAAGGTAGTAAGAGTATTGTGGAGAAACCCAAAGGTTGAGAAGTCAACCTGGAAGTTAGAAAGTGATATGAGAGAAAAGTACCCTCATTTGTTTTCTTAGGAGATTCTGAGGACAGAATCCTTTTAAGGGGGGAAGGATGTAATATCCGGGATATATCGTGTAATTATTTTTGCTAATAAATAATTATTATGCAGGTTCAGTATCTATTTTGTGAATTATTTATTAAGTGTTAAATGTGTTTGGATGTTTAAAAATGATATCAATTGAGTATTTTAATTTTTATATATTCAAAATAAAATATAGATAATTGTCATATCTTCCTAATTATTTTTATGTTGATTTATGGATTTATAAGGATCATATGAAATTTATAATATCTTTTTTTCGGGTATTTAAAACCTATTTTATAAAAACAGGAACCAACCGACGTCAGCCGATGTTACGTTTTGGAACCCGAAACTCTTCCGAGAACTCCTTCCTAACCTAATTGCAATATTCCGAGCATTTTCCGTGTTTTGACTTTTTCGATCCGGCGTACGGTTTGTCCTGCGCGGGTCCCGGCGCAACATTTTCGATACAATATTCGTTTCGGTAAATCAATAAAACCCGTATTTTCGATAAACGGGAGCTTTTTATTAAACTATCCCAATTATCACTTCGTAGTACGTGTAACCAGGCGCTGAGACCAAGACCGCAGTACAAATTGTACTGGTTTGGATAATTATCTCGAAAACCGGTACCGTTTGGATCAGTTTTTATAAATAAACGTACCGTTTTATATCCTGAATGATCCAACGGGATACTAATTTCCCGTAATTATAAATAGCTTCTACCGTATTTTATTTTGTATCGAAAATCATTTGCAAACAGTTAAATAAATAATTATTCAGAGAAATGAACCGTGTTCTTCGTGTTCTTTGTAATCAAACAAAGATTTGAAGGCGTTATTGGAATCCGATGGAGGCGTATGAATAATCAAAACGAAGCTCTCGACAAGACAATCATATCCGTATCAAAATCTTCGAATAAGGGTATTTATTTTTCAATTTCATATTTTTCAGTTTTTAATTATTTAAACTTAAATTCGGTTTTTGATTAAGAGGATTTGTTTGATGATTTTGTGTGTTGATCATGATTGTAGAGGTTCCAAGGATCAGTTCCGTATATTATTTGGGTGATTTGGTTTAGGGAATAGTAAAAACGAGTTTTGGAATTTTACAAGATTTTCAAATCGATTTCTTGGTTTAATTTAGTGTTGTTGAATGTTTTGGATGGTAGGAACATATTATAGATGATCTCAGCTTCATTTTGGTACTGGATTGGTTGATTTTGGTTAAATAATCATGGATATCGGAGTTCTAGCCGGAGCTGAGCTCGAGGTCGCCGGTTTCTATGGCTTTTCGCCGGAAATCGCGAACCACGGCTCATCTGTAGTGAATATTGCCATATCTGTATAGCTGGGATGTTACTGAATGAAACAGGACTGAAAAATACTTGAAACCGTGTTGTTTTACTCGCCTGTGAATCACCGGAACTCGGCCGGAGTTGGGGCTCGCCGGCCGGATTCTGGAAAACCCAGAATTTCCGGTGGTGTTCTTCCCGACCCGCCTGAGTTCTTGGTAACCCGGATTGCGACCCAATTACAACCCGGGTTTGATCCAGTTTTTCCCTAATTCAAAATCTGAAACCTGTTTCTGGTTATTTCTTTTTAAAATGAATTTATAAATTCATTATTTATTTTCTAAAATTCATTTATAATTCCAAAAATCATTATTTTTAATTCTGAAAATTATTTCTAAATCCAAAAATAAATCTGAATTTGTAATTAATTAATTTTAGTTAATAATTAATTATTTAATTATTCAATTAATTTAAATATTAATTGATTAATTAATTTAATTACTTATTAATTGATTTTAATTAGTTATTTAATTAGATTTAATTATTTATAAATGATTTAAAAATTTCGAAAAATAGTTTCGAGCTTTAAAATATTATTCTAAATTATTTTCAAGGCTCGATAATTATTCTAAAATTGTTTCGGAGCCAGAATTGTCCAACCGAACCCTGTTTATTGTTCCGAAATTGATCCAACGACCCGTTTTAATTCCGAAAAATGTTTTAAAAATCATTTTAAATACCTGAAAGCCTATTTATGACCCGAAATGTTTTTATAAATGATATGTCATTGATTATGTGATGAATTATGTGTTATATGTGACTTGTTGATTGACTGTCGGTCTATATATTCGGTGATTACTTGTTTATAGCATAACTTTTGATCCGTTAATCGGATTTGGGTGAAACGAAGGGTAGATAGAAGTATGTGTTGAACAGAATCGTATGAGTGGAATATTGATAGATACTTATGATGCCTAGCAGAATAAGCAAGGCGTAAGAAAGAGAAGCGGATGATCAGAAAATAGAATTGGCATGTAGAAAATACAGCAAGTAAGCAGAGATTAAAAGCGAGGCATAGGGGAAACAGATGAATGGTGGTTGAATAGAGTCGTAGACAAGTACAAGTGAGGTTGGAATCAATTATGATAAGGCAAGTACTTCCAAACCTTTCTCGAGATTTATTACAAATATTTCTAAATTCTCTTGTGACCTATTGTTAATATTCAAAATGGTTCTGTTTTATATTGGAAATACTTTGAATCCTCCAGCCTTGAACCTGAGCCACATCATTTGATCTTTGAGCCGTAAGCCTTATTCTTGTGAACCATCTCTTGTGGATTTACCAAATATTAAACCACACAAATATGATACTACTCCACAAATATGTATCCATCATATACCAAGCACTGGAACAAAATTGTTGATATATACAGAAACTTTTATACTTAACCATACCTTGTGATTTTAAAGCACAAAAACTTTGTAAAAACACTATTCATCTAATACCCGATTATCCTACCGGCTGGAGGCCACTCCTTTTATGAACTTTGACATACCCTTTCGATATCCATGAATTTTCACCATGCTTTTATACAAATGTTTTATTGTTACTGATTATGATTTGGATTTATTGAATTCTATTGTTTATCATATTGAACTGTTTAGAATTGGATAGTTTTCTTTATATGGACCAGATTCGTGGTCAGACCATATCGATGGTCAAGTTAGGCCAATGTGGGCCTTGGATCCAATAGTCAGAGCAATGCTGTGTGCTTTGCTCGGGGTTAGTGCGTGACTGATCAGCAGCCTAACCTTGGTTTTAGAAACTTAAAATGAATATCCAATTCTATTGGTTGTTTAACAAGAAACTTGATGCCTTTGAATCATCTCATTTATTATTGTTTAACCTCAGTTATTGGTAATATGACTTGCTGAGCTAGTTAGCTCACTCTTGCAAATCTTTTTATATATTCTACAGTTAAGAAGGATATGGTTGTTAGCAAGGTTTCCCAGTTCAATGTTCGAGCTAGGATTCCAGACTATGATTGATCGAGCTAGCAGGAGCTATTGGCAGTAGTGAGATAACAAGGTTGTAAGAATGATTTTATTATCAATTGTATGTTAAATTAGTTGGGATTTGGTATGATGTAATAATTAAGGTTGTGGCTTGTTTTCATACTTTAACCTGTTGCGATCCGTGGTTTTGTGAAGCAGGGTCATTATAAATAATATTTCTTAATCAGGTTGATATATTGTGTTGTGTTGTGGACCTCAAACTTCTGACCCGGGTTTGGAGGGCGCCACACCATGAATGAGCTTATCAAGAAAGAATTTGTTAGAGGTATTCCTCAAGTGGAGTTTACTAAGGATGGATTGTGTCATAAGTCTAATCATGTATGATGATTTAGGAATAACTTTTATATAATCTGTTTTGATTTCATTGATATTAATAAAAGACTTGTTTTGTTTTATTACGGGCTTTATCTATTTAAGTGTTTAAATAAGATATACCATAGTTTAGAGTAAATCTTTTTATGGATTATGATGAGATCATAATAATGAGACCTAAAAGATGATAACTCTGAACTTAAATAGTTCCTGGTCGTAGGATTACTAACTGGTAATTAGTAATCCGCAAAGATCAGTACATACTATGCTTGCTTCATTATGAAGGATGTCTGTTCTAATAGACATTTGTATGGTGACACTATAGCTAGTATGTAGGTGTTTATTATAGAATAAGTTCGATGAACATGACTCACACAGCTGAACAACTGATGGAGTTCACTCACGTGTCAGCAGATGTTCACATAGTGATAGTTGTACAAGTATCCTTAGACTTGAGATCATCATAGTCATCTTGTGTACACTGAACTATACTTTGGTTTAGTTCTTAGTCTCCAAGGACAATAATAAGGGCTCTACTGGGTGTAGGAATTTGTACACGAAGATAATGTATGATCAATAAAGGATCTACCCATTCCAGTGAAGGAAGAGAATGTTCAATGTTGATCCACTTATGCTAGTTCAGGAATCTCTGGCCAGAGTGAATGAAATTCAAAAGGAGTTTCTAATTCACATTAATTAGAACTAAGCATAGTGAATGGGAAAGCATATGATTAAATAAGATAGGCTTGACACGAGATCCATGCCTTGTATTTAATCATGACATTGCAGGGTAGAAGGAATTAATTGTACGGTAACTATTCACTGAATGAGTTCTTGGCATTCTAAGCAGTGAATTCGTACTATCCGGATAGTCGCGATATGCTTAGAAGTATCCCTCACGATGTAGAATAAATATGATTAATTTATTAATTAATTATATTTAATGAATTAGAGAATTTATATAAATAATAATAAAATAGTTTTATTATTATTTATTTCTACTACCGGCTTAATATTGAACCTACAGGGTCACACTATAAAAGAGAATGATTTAATGGTGAAGGAATTAATTAATAATGGCTGGTAATTATTTATTTATGAAATAAATAATTAATCAGCAAATTTAATAATTGATTAAATGAGATTTAATTAATTATAAATTAATTAAGAAAAGTTCTTAATATTATTAATTAAAAATTTAATTTTTTGGAAATTAAATCAAGTGAGAGAATTATTTCTAAAGTGTTTAGAAAAAGGATTAATAATTAAAAGATGTTTTAATTATTAGTTAATTGTTTAATAAGAATAAAGGGTTAATAATAATAATATTTTATGGGAAAATTTTCAGCTGAAAATTTTGCCTATAAATATACTATTATAAACCCTTATTTTGCCTCAACCTAAAAAGTTAAGAAAACCCTAATTCTCCCACCCCTTCCTCCTCCATCACTTTGATCTCTTGGTGGATACCGATGGAGTGTTACACACTTGAGGAGCAGCTGCTAGGGATCTCCGCTCGTCGTTCTTGGATCACTTTTAAATGTTAGAAACGATCCCTTATGATTTAATCACGATTTGTATGCGATTATATGGGTTTTTTATGCGTTTTAATTGTAATCCACGCTTCCGTGTATGCATAAATCCCAACAATGGTATCAGAGCATAGGTTGTATGCATATAGATCTGTGATAAAAATTTCAGAATTTTATAATCTTGTATGAATTTATTATGATTTTTGTAAGTTATATCATGGATTAATTATGATTGATTAGAAATTGTTTCTCAAAATTGTTTTGACTGTAGATCTGGTTTCTACAAGTGTTGTAGATCGTCTGGGTATTTTTTTTCATAATTTTCTGATGTGTGGATTAATTATTATGATTTTTTGAAGTTGTTTTAATTAAAATTCGTAATTAAATATATGTATATAAAGTATATATATATATATATATTTGTTTGTGTTACGACCGGCATTTTGTGTAATATTATTTGTGAACTTTGTATAATATTAAAGCCGTATGTAAATATACTTAATGATTGTACGTTGTGTGAATGAAAATTTCTGTATTATAAATTGCTTTATGTAGAATATGATTTTTCAAAGCAAAAGTTTATTTATTTCGCTTATTTTTGATTTATAAGGAATATTCTAAACCTTGGAAAATAGGAGTATATAATAGGTTATAGATGGTTGTTGGAGGTTTGTAAGACGTTTGGTTAGGTGCACGAGTGGAATCACAAAATCTGTCCAGCAGGGGACAGTTTTGTTGCAACTTAGAAATAGGAAGTTTTGACCATGTCATAGGTAGGCCCTCATTAGGACCTGTTGGGCCTTAGTTAGAGGGAGTGTCAGAGGAGTTTTTCCAGCCATAGTTCATAGGATTTGAGTTAGAATAATGTGTCACAAGTTAGTTCAAGTTAGGACATTTTCTGCCCAGAAAAACAGGGGAACCATGGACTTTAAGCTTAGGCATAGGGAGGCCCAAGCTAGGCCCTTGAGCCACATCAAGTTTGGGAGTTGCCTTGTGATCAGAAGAGTTTAGTGTAGAAGTTTTGGAGGTAAACTTGTAGTGTAAGAGTGTCTAATGCACTCAAGAAACCATAGATGTCATTCTGAAATTTACCTTAGTAAGCACCTTCACTTACCACATAGTTTTAGAGCACTTATGAGTGAGGCCTAGGTTAACCACTATAGTTGTAAGATAACATAAAACCAGTAGAGTGAAAGGCCCAAGTAAGAACCAATAGGTTTTTTATAGTTTAGTAAAGGCACATCGAGTTAGGAGGCCAAAATTTGGAGACTTTGTCTAGTTTAGCGATCAAGTGACTTAGGTTATGGAGCGAGATCATCCAAGCCTAGTGTTGCAATATGGTGTGTGTGATATTATTTGGTACTTAAATATGGTATGTGAGTATATGTGGCTATGTGTACTATTATGTTTATAAGGTGATTATAAATTGTGTGCATATAGGCCTAAGTGCCATTTGTGTTTAATTTCGGGTTGTAAATAGGTTGTGTTGGTGAGAATATATTATAATGAGGTTATTATTAATTGTGTAGGATCTCGAGACGAGCGTAAACTTGCCATAAAGGTTGATTAAAGCTTCCAGTTGCTCCTACTTTCCAGTCCAGTCCAGCCTTCTCAAGGCAAGTGTCCTTCCCTTGTAAACTTATATTGTGCAAGTGATTCAACCTGCTTTTTCGTTACACTACCAATGTGTGATAACTAGTCCCTATTCCTATGATCCGAGTATTCTGATTTATCTTGTTATACATGTACCAAATGGTTCTCAAACCTACCTTCGTATTATATAGAAATGCCATGAACCCTCAAGTGTCTATTGCAAGTAATTTAACCTTATTGGAAGATTATTATACAAGTAGATCGAAAGTCATACCATGCTAGTATACCGAAGTAATGGTGATGCCATGATAAAATAGAAATTTTTTATAATACTTTATTGATCCTTTTGATTATCATGCTATTGATTCCTGAGAAATCTTGATATTACACCCTGATGCTTTGATTCAACTATTGTAATAACCTCGATAGAAACTTTATCTTGATACCTAAAAGCCAATCATTTCTGAAAGTCGTTCATGATTGTTTGATAACCATATCCTTACACTAAATCTTGATACCCTGTTATACCTTGAACTGATGATCACTTTCTTTGTGTTTTAACACCTCTATCATACTTGGAACCAGTAGTGCTTATCTTCTTGATGTTCTAATATCTATACCTTGTCTAAAACCATTGCTTTAAGCCTAGTTTGGCATTACTCCTTCCTATTATCCAAAAACCCTACTAAATCTCCTTGTCAAAATTCTTGTAAATGGAAACCTTTCAATTACTCTGATAGAGTAAAGTCTAATGGATCATGGCCCTAAGATTTAGTGAACATAGTTCCAGTGTTTTAAGTCAATCTACAATCCCTTGATAAAGATGTTTACTATTTGAGAAATTTTATTATCAATCGGCATCAGTTTTTGAAATGATTAAAATATGGATTTTCAATCCCAAAGGGGGATAAATGTTTTCTTTAAATAGTGGATCTGGACTGAGATGCAAGTCCTTTCCACACTGATATTGTAGGCTTAAAAGTTTCCTAGGGATCCCATTAATGTTTTAAACCCAACGAGGTTCGGGATTACTTCGCGGCTGATCACCGGCTGTAATCCGTAGCGTCATAAAATGGTTTTTGATTAAGATATGATTTTGAAAATGTTTTGATACAAGCAAATGATGCCATCACCCAAAAGTTCATCTCTTGTTATTATTTGTTATATCTTCACATTGTCATTTATTTTTCAACATATATCTCGATGTATGTTTTGTATCATATTATTTAGCACTTGCTGAGCATTTGGCTCACTACTTTCTTTAACCCTGATATTACAGCTAGCAGCTATAGTTAGATTCAAGCAGACAGCACGTAAGACTTATGATGTCGATGCGTATGTCCGAGCTCAGGTAGAATAAGAGATAGTTTTGTGTGAGGACTCGATGTTAAAACCAGTTGTAATAGTTAGTAGTGTTGGGCTGTTCCAAACCCTAAACTGTAAGATCTTGGATTCAGTTGTGTTTACTTTCATTTCAATATTGTAATAGTTATATATTATGTATTACCAAGTTGAGGGCGTGACAGGTTTTGGTATCAGAGCTACGGTTTAGAGTCCCTGGATAGCCCAAATAGGTTATAGGATATATGTATAGGTTATAGATATTATGCGAGAGAGTAGGTTAAGTGAATTTATTATTAATACTCCTCTTATATATCTATGTATGGTTTGTCAGCAAAGGGCGCACTCCTCGTCATCCTCTGGGTTGGACGACACTATTGCTTTCTTCGTGTATGCTGAGTTGAGGCGCGAGTTTGACATGCTTCAAGGCAAGTACGACCGACTGATAAACCGATTGAAGAACGTGTATCCGGACAGCCAAAACTATGAAGGGAAGCCTAAGGAGCATATGACTGCGAGACTTGAGACTTTGGTTCAGTACGTCAACACTAAGCTTGAGGAGATGCCATCACACCGAGACCGTACCAGTCAGTATATCATCCAGATGGTGGCGGACGAGCTCCAGAGTATTGTGAAGACGCTTCGAGAGGAGAAGACTACAAGCCCCGTTTTGACGGAGTAGAGCCTTAGTTCTTTCCATTATCTACCTCTCATGTTGTTATATTATCGGACTTTGTAGAATTCCCAGTCGTTTCCTTTAAAAAAGCATGTTATTCCTAGATTCAGACCTTATTCTAATCTTGATGTATTGTGACCTTAAATTTCAATGCACTATCATTTCGTTTTCTTTCAATTGTTTGTTTTACGCCTTTATATGCATCACCCTATTTGTTTAATTTGAAACTTGACCTCATACGTGAATAAGAATGCCATGCGACACCCTCGAATCATTTCATTATTCACACATGTTTTGACGTAACTCTTATTTCAGGATCATGCCATCCAAAAAGAAGAACCCAACAACCACATCTACCACAGATCCAAATATTCTTCGATTATTGGAAACTTTACAACAGTAAACAAATGTTATAGCTGAACAACAACTAACTCTTCAACAACGATTTGAGAACCAAGATAACCGTGAACCACACCAACCACCTGACCCACCAGTACCACCTCGACAAGTGGTTACTTTCAAAGCTTTTCAGAATGTGAATCCACCTGCATTTCATGATACCACTGATCCAATAATAGCAAACACATGGATTAAGGAAATAGAAAGAGCTTTTGAATTGGTACAGTTAGGGGATGATCAGAAGACACCATATGCTACTAACTTCCTAAAGGGCGAAGTCATCTATTTGTGGGAATCAGTAAAAGCAATGGAGGAAAATCAACAAGTTTCTTTGGAAAGATTTAAGAAGTTATTTCTGGAGAAGTATTACCCTAAGTACATGCAGAATCAGATGGAGCTTAAATTTCTTGAACTAAAGCAAGGGAATATGACTGTATTGGAGTATGAGAAGAAGCTTACGGAGCTGTCAAGGTTTATGACAAATTATACCAGCACTGAGGAGGAAAAAGCAAAGAAATTCCAGCAAGGATTAGAGTCTTAGATCAGAGATAGAGTGTCTATGGAGTAGTATAGAAAGCTGCTCTGATTGAGAGTAATGGGATGCGGTCAAGGAAGGAAAGGGATAACAAGAAGAGAAATGGTCCATTCTATGGAGAAAAGTCTGAAGCCGGAAACTCACAAGATCGGAATGTAAAGAGGATTGGATTCCATAAGGGCGGAAATTTTCAAAAGATGGGAAATTTGAGCAAAAGACAAGAATCAAAGGGGAACAACCAGACAAGCCAAGGACAAGTTGGAGAAAACAGATTTCAGAGATCGGAATGCAAACATTGTGGAAGAAGGCACCCCGGAGTGTGTAATAAGCTGATCATGACATGCTATAGGTGTAACCAGAAGGGACATTTAGCAAACGAGTGTAAGATGCCGAAGCCAGGAGTTACATGTTACAAGTGTGGAAAGACTGGACACATGGCTAGGCAGTGCAAGTCAACCGGACCAGTCAAAGCTCTGATGAACGTGGCAAGCACTAGTGCAAGCATACCCGTTGAGGTATTGGCATTACCTCCACCACCTACAACAACTCCGCAAGCAACAGCAAGGACATTTGATTTAAAAATGAAGGATGTTGTTCAGAACTCTGAGGTGATAGCAGGTACACTTTTACTAAATAATGTCGAAGCTAAAGTATTAATTGATTCTGGAGCGACGAGATCTTTCATATCAGAAACTTTTGTTGATAAAATTCAATGTGATAAAATGGTTATGAATGAGGTAGTAAATGCGGTAATTGCGAACCAAGAGAAGATTCTTGTGAGTCAACTCTGTCCAAAGTGTGAGATTGATATTTCGGGGTATAAGTTTTCAGTCGATTTGATACTCTTCAAGTTGGGTGAGTTCGATATAATTTTAGGTATGGATTGGTTAGGGAAGAATAACGCTCAGATTAATTGTAAGTCCAAGAAGGTGTATTTAAAGACGGAGAATGGAGAGAAGGTAGTATTTAAGGGACAGAGGCAAGAGCAACTATTTCTTACAATTGTTCAGGCTAAAAAGTTACTTAGGAAAGGTTGTGAGTCATTCCTAGCTTATGTAGTGGACTCAGAAAAGGGCAACCCCAGCATAGAAGATATTCCCGTAGTCAACGAATTCCCAGATGTGTTTCCAGACGAACTACCAGGCTTACCGCCAGATCGACAAATCGAGTTCGAGATCAACCTTGCTCCGGGCACAGAACTAGTTTCAAAGGCCCCCTATAGGATGGCACCAGCAGAAATGAAAGAGTTGGCGAGTTAACTACAAGAATTGTTGGACAAAGGAGTGATACGACCAAGTACATCGCCATGGGGAGCACCTGTCTTGTTCGTAAAGAAGAAAGATGGAAGTGTAAGGTTATGTATAGATTATCGGGAGCTGAATAAGATGACGATCAAGAACCGATACCCGCTACCAAGAATAGATGACCTATTTGATCAGCTAAAAGGAGCAAAGTGCTTTTCAAAGATTGACTTGAGATCAGGATACCATCAATTAAAGATCAAAGAAGAAGACATCCCAAAGACAGCATTCAGGACAAGATACGAACATTATGAATTTTTAGTAATGCCTTTTGGTTTGACTAACGCTCCGGCAGCATTTATGGATCTGATGAACCGGGTATTTAAAAAGTATTTGGACAAGTTCATAGTGGTGTTCATTGATGATATTTTTATTTATTCAAAGTCGGAGGAAGAACATAAGCAGCATCTATAGATAACATTGGAGATACTCCGACAAGAGAAGTTGTATGCCAAATTTTCTAAATGTGAGTTTTGGTTGAAGGAAGTTCAATTTTTGGGACACGTCATTGGAGATGAAGGAGTTAAAGTAGATCCGGCAAAGATTGAGGCGATTATGAGTTGGGAGAGGCCAAAGACACCTATGGAAGTGCGAAGCTTTCTAGGATTGGCAGGATATTATAAAAGATTTATCAAGGATTTTTCGAAAATTGCCACGCCACTGACTAAGTTAACCAGGAAGAATCAGAAGTTCGAATGGAATACAGAATGTGAGGATAGCTTTCAGAGTTGAAACATAGATTGGTAACAGCTCCGGTGTTAGTACTACCAGACGACCAAGGAAACTTTATGATTTTCAGCGATGCTTCACATAAAGGATTGGGTTGTGTGCTAATGCAACACAACAAGGTGATTGTGTATACGTCCAGACAGTTAAAACTGCATGAATTGAAGTACCCTACGCATGACTTGGAACTAGCCGCCATAGTGTTCGCACTTAAGATTTGGAGACATTACCTCTACGGGGAAAAATGTGAGATCTACACGGATCACAAGAGTTTAAAGTATATTTTCACTCAGAAGGAACTCAATATGAGGCAAAAGAGATGGTTAGAATTGATTAAGGACTATGATTGCTCGATAAATTATCATCCAGGAAAGGCAAACGTTGTAGCTGATGCTTTGAGTAGGAAGGAAAGATTGAATATGATAGCAACGCCAAAAGAATTGTCTGAAGAGATTAAGAGATTTGAATTGGAACTTTGTGATTGTGGAATAGTTGAAGAAGTTTATCGTACGATGACTTTTCAGCCAACATTATTGGAAAAGATAAAGAAATGTCAGGAAGAAGTAATGAAGCAAGAAAAAAATCAGCTAACTGGAGAAGAGATTGGTACTCAAAGGGATGAGCAAGGTATACTAAGGTTTTCCTCAAGAATTTGGATTCCTCATGTACCTAAATTGAAGAATAAGATTTTGTAAGAAGCCCACAATTCAAGATTTTTAATCCATCCGGGAAGCACCAAGATGTATCGAGACTTGAAGTAGAACTTTTGGTGGCCAAATATGAAGCGAGAAGTGGCAGAATGGGTTGCAAAGTGTTATACTTGTCAGAGAGTAAAGGCAGAACATCAAAGACCAAGCGGATTAATTCAGCCCCTGAAGATTCCAGAATGGAAATGGCAAAATATTGCTATGGACTTTATAGTGGGACTACCGCGAACGAAATCCGGACATGACGCTATATGGGTTATAGTTGATCGCCTTATGAAGTCGGCGCATTTCCTTCCAATTAATGAGAAGTCGTCATTGGACAGATTGGTTCATTTGTATGTGCGTGAAATCGTACTAAGACATGGAGTACCCGTATCAATAGTTTCAGACAGAGATCCCCAATTTAACTCGAGATTCTGGAAGCAATTTCAAGAAAGTCTTGGCACGAAGTTAAACATGAGTACGGAATATCACCCACAGACTGATGGTCAGAGCGAAAGGACAATTCAAACAATCAAAGACATGTTACGCAGTTGTGCAATCGATTTTGCAGGAAGCTGGGATGACCACTTGCCATTAGTAGAATTCTCCTATAATAACAGCTATCACTCCAGTATTGGCATGCCACCATACGAAGCTTTATACGGACGGAAATGTAGATCACCGACAAGTTGGGATGAAGTAGGAGAAGGAAAGATTCTAGGCTCAGAATTGGTACAACAGTTGCATGAGACAGTCAAGTTAATTTAGAAAAGGTTGCTTGCTGCTCAAGATAGACAGAGAAAGTATGCGGATCCAGCGCGTAAGGATGTGAGATTCCAAGTAGGTGAAGCCGTTTTGCTGAAGGTGTCACCAAGGAAAGGGTTGTCTAGATTTGGCAAGAAAGGGAAGTTAGCACCTAGATATATAGGTCCTTTTGAAATTTTGAGTCAAATAGGGAAGGTGGCCTATGAGTTAGCCTTACCACCTTTGTATCAGCATGTGCATAATGTGTTCCATGTGTCATTGCTTAAGAAGTACAATCCTGATGTTAACCATGTGATAGAATATGAACCTGTAGAAATTTAGGCAGACCTGTCATTTGTGGAGCAACCTGTCAAATTACTCGACTGGCAAGTAAAGAGTCTTAGGAATAAGTCGGTAAAGTTATTGAAAGTACTTTGGAGGAACCCCAAGGTCGAAAAATTAACTTGGGTGTAATAACCCCAAAATTTTGAACTTTCTTGTAACCCTTATGAATAGTGTTTTGCTGATTATACTGAATAAGAAACTTTTCTTGCCACACTATGTAGGGGTTCTTTGATTGATATTCTGAGATTTTATTAGTACTCTATATGGTATATAAGTGTATGTAAAGATCGTCAGAATCCAATTCCAAACACTTTGATTTTTCCCGGAAATCTACTAGATACAGAAAGAATTGAGTATAAGGTAACAGGATAAGAAGGATTTAAATTAAAGGATTATAAGAGAGGATCATAAAAGGAATATAATGTATGGAGAAAGGTTAAGGAAACCCAAGTAATAAGATCCCGGGTATGATCCTTCAAACGAGAAACAAGAACGAAAGTTAAGCGAACCGTATAACAGATCAACGGTCATTAGGCAAACAATTAGGAAGTTAATCAAGGAGGTTAGGGATGATGAGGTCATCCAACCAATAAGAAGAGGACAAAGGAGGGAGGGTGACATCACATGGTGACATAAGCATGACCAAGCAAAGTGTGTTGGTTGAATGATAACCACACAAAGTTCAAGGTTAATTAGGAAATTAACCAAAATCAAATCAAAAACAACCAACCAATAATCATTTCACCCAAAACACAAAACCATTTCATTCTTCATCAAAGAAAGCTCTCGGCTTCTTTGCTTTTTCAAAGGAAGAAAAATCAAAAACCTAGTTCCAAGCTTTGTTAAATTGCAAGGTATTTATCTAAGACTCCTTATGCATAGTTATGGATATCCTATAAGTTTGAGCTCCTAATTCATTGACAATCTCTTCCTAAAAATCATGGAAGGAGATGGTGAATAGTGTTTTTCAAGAACTAAAATTTTTGTTCTTGAAGTTTTGTTTAGATTAAGCTTGGATAAGGACTTTAAGGGTGATTCCAAGCTATTCACTTGATTCTCCACTCTCCAAGGAAGGTATAACCCCTCCAAACCCTAACTTTACTTGAGTATTAGGTTTAGTTTTGTTGTTATAAGTTCATGAGAGGCTTGATTGTTGTGTATGTAGAGGTTAGTTGGTTTTGTGAAGTTTTTGGAGTGGTAGTTCTTGGATTGTTGATTAATGAACTTAAGTGTAGTTTAAATTCAAGTTTAAGAATAGTATGAATTGATAATATGAAGTTGTTGGGGCTGTTATGGTGAGTTATGGATGGAATTTTGATTGGGTTGTGATTGTGGATTGATTGTGGGTTGTTTTGGAGTGGTTTAAATTTGGGTAATCACGTAAACATAGCCGTCGTAATGCCCGATTTACTTTAGACTGTTTTTGTTCTTAACATTAGGACCCGAGAACTCACTGCTAGGTTTTGACCATTTCCAAGTTTAGATAGTTCATGTTATGAGCTTCGTTTTGATATGTGTTTCGTTTGATTCCGATGTACGGTTTAGGAGAAACGACCATTTTAAGTAACGGCGTTTCGCGAATGAAACATTATCCCTCGCCTTACTTTGAAACATTGGTTAAGGACCCTAAAGGACTAATTGGAGTATGAATCATTTATGTAAAGTGTAATAGGTAGATGGTAAGGCACTTGCGAGAGAATCCTCTTAAAACTCTTAATGGTTAAATTTTTAAAAATGGTGGAGCCGAGGGAACTCGAGCGGCTTAAGTGAAGCGTTAAGTGCAAAGCGAGCGTTAGAGTCTAGATTAGTTAAAGTATAGATTCATGAGCAACTTTGGTTTAATTGCGACTTATATGTTGTTTATAGGTTTCCAGACTCGTCCTAAGCCATTTGTCACCCCCAGTTGCTCAGGCAAGTTTTCTACCCGTTATACTGTTGTTGTGATGTATATGTGTATATGCATTATCTTGTGATAAATGCATGTTGGTTAATTAGCAAATCTTGCGATATATTGGAGCATGTTGATATGGTATATATGCATGCTTGTGTCATAATCTTGATATCTAAGTATTGATTCAATTGCTTATAAGTTGCATAATATCTATGCTAGAGATAAGCAGTAGTTGCGTATACCCTTAGTATAGGGACCCAAAGGTGAACATTTTTCTAAACCGGGAGTCGATGTTCCCGAGTATATTATATATATATTTATATATATATATATGGATATAGTTTTCAAAACTATTAATCGAATAAGGTTTATTCGATAACTTTATTTTATTTAATGAATATTATTTGAATATTCATTCGAGGACATATGACTCTGTTTATTCTATTATTCGAGGACTTATGACTCCGTTTATTTTATTTAATGAATATTATTTATAATATTCATTCAAGGGATTATGACTCCGCTTATTTATTGTTTAATATTCTTTATTTTATTAAAGAATAATGTTTCGATAATCAACCTTATTTTCGATTATTCAAATAAAGACAGTACTTTCGTATAAGTATTTCTTTGGTTACTTAATACCCATTTCAAGTATGAGTTTTAAAACTTCTACTTCAATTATTTTTATAAAGATTATCCTTTATGGGAATATTATTTAAATAATAATATTCAGATATTTTCTAATATTTCGGGACTGATTTATTTCATTAAATCAGCGTTACTCCAAACATTCTTAAAAATGTTTTCGAGTCTTCAAAATGATTTTTAAAAGTTAGAGCGGATTCCAAAATTCATTTTTATATTTAAGATCTTCCTTTCGAAGGGGATTTAAATACTCGCTCAAAACCTGGGGGGATCCGGCTCAGTGGTGTATTTTTATATTCGCAACTAGGTTGCGGTTTTGATAAATGAATTGATTACTTACCCAACGTTCGGGAAGTAAGTCCTTCTATTGAGTCGGCATAAGCAACATGGGCTCAGTGGGCGTCCATGAAAGTGTAAGTGGCTCAGTGGGAGTCCATCAAATGCGCAAGTGGTTGAGTGGCAGTCCAGCATAAGGTCCTATTACGACCAGGGTGATGACCAGTGGGGAATTCGTCCATCTACTAGTAGAAAAGGTTACTTATTAGTATCTTTGCCTGATCAGCAAGATATCAGGTTTATGCCAAAATTCTTTTCCTTTCCAAATTTATTGGATATTGCAACTCTGCTCATACTTCACATGACAGAGGTTTTCAGGAAATGTATGAGATATATATATATATATATATATATATATCGGAAATTAATGAAGTATCTCGTAACTTCATTTCATTCAATAATATTTCAAAGATTGAATCTATTCAAGTCTTATCTTGTGGTCTCATCTATGAGATGACCTTTTTGAAACCTATAATACTTTGAATAGTGGTAGTTCAAGTAGATTTATATAATGGTATAAGTATAGTGAAGTATTTGGTAACTTCATCTTCTTTAAGCTTATATCCAGTAAGTAATTACCTTACACCTGATAAAGGTTTCTAGTAAGTTATCTATTTAGATACTTGCATTATTGATTGCACTATATATTATCTTGCGAGCTGTAATGCTCACTCTTGCTTTATTTCTTCATCACACAACAATAGTTAGGAAAGATGGACAGGCTCAAGCAGACCCAGCGCAAGAGCGTGGGAAACGTCTCGCGCCTTCCCGTTGAGAACGTAGCTGCTATAGCTGCAGAGGTAGATCTATCTGTAGATCAGACATTCTACTTTTGGGAATCAATTATGTATAATTATAACTTGTGGCAGATAATGGCAATTAACTGTAAACTTATCAAGTAATCAATTTGGGTTGTAATAACTTTTAATTGTTGATTCAAGGACTTGTACTTATTTCAATTTCATCTCTGAGACTATGACGTGTTGTGGTGTGTGTTAGTGTGGGTCACAATATGAGGTTGTTTATTATTAATTAAGTTAAGTGATAATTATGGAAAGAAAGACCGTGACGACCCGGATCCCTGACCCCGGATCTGAGGGTGTTACAGAAATGGTATCAGAGCCTAGCGTTATAAACCTCAGAGATGATGCGACGATATAATAATAAACTCACAAAGATAATAAGAACTCTTTCCAAGTTCATGGTCGGACTACTTAAAGTAGCGCTGACAGTTAAAACCCTTACGGGAACCCTTATGAGTATCATGATAGTACCTTAGCTCATTTAATGTGTAGGCGCCTGAGATAGAGGACCCAGAGATGTTCGAGCGTGAGCATGATGAGGCACTGCTAGATGCCGAGGATCAGGAGGAGCCTGAGGAGGAGGAGATGGAGGAGGAGGACCCCTCAGAGGAGTCAGAGACAGAGGTTATTACGATTTCAGATGAGGAGGACCCGGATGAGGTCCCAGTGGCTGAGGAGCATGTCGGAGCTATGGTAGTGTACACTGGTACCCTTTTACCCTCACTCCCTGTGGTCAGAGCTCCTACCCCTCCACTACCATCCTGGAGCACTTATGATGACAGCTCTGAGACTGATACTCCCGAGCCTAGGCAGACCGAGGAGGCACCCTCAGCGGCTCCGGATTCACCACCTCTTGACCCTGCCCACATGTAGTCTTTGTTAGCTCATGGATATGTTCAGGATGTTCTGAGGACCCGAGTGGCTGTTGCTGAGGCCCGGCTGGATGAGGCCAGGAGAGAGTTAGATGCAGAGAGAGCTGGTAGGCGTGCACGAGCTTATGAGGCTAGAGCTACCATACCCCGATCCCTGAGGAGAGAGCTGACCGGGATAGAGCTTGTGGCCCGTGCGAGGCTCCGCTCACTTCATGGAGAAAGACATGGCAGGATATCTAGGAGGAAGGCTGATTACATTTTCCGTCGTGTATTGGAGAGAGTGTGGGAGTTGACCCGCTCCGGTGATTGATTTAAGACCAGTGATGTGGTAGTCTAGTCGTCTAGTTAGTCGAGGCCATAGTAAGAGCCAATTTTCTGGGATAGTTGACTTGTACATAGTATCCCTTTTCTCTGACTAGACAGATAGACTCATATATTTCACTTTTGGGACAGATGACTGTAGCACTGTTGTACTTTTGACCAGATCAAACTATGTACTCTCGCATTATGTATATATTTGTTTCCTTTCAGTTAGTTCCTTAGTGACGGGATCACTGTTTTTTTATCATTGTTATTACTGCACTTCTTATTAGAACTGTCTTAATATAAAAGAATTGCGAGATGTATTCTCCCCATTATAGAACTATGCAAGGAACAATTTTGTGTATGACTGTGACCTAACGTTAATTATTCCCAAAAAAATTTTATCAGTATCATGCCGCCAAGAAAGATTGGAACTAGGGCGAACCCTGGATCTGAGGACCAGGGAAGCCATAACCAGGAGGTAGGAACCAAGAACACAGTGAAGAGGAAGATGAGGATTATGTTGAACAGGATGACTCCCAGTATGCAGAGGAGGAGGAAACATTTGATGTGGAAGGATTTGAGATAGAGGCTGAAGAAGGAGAAACTGAGGTTGCGCAACCAGTGCCAAACCCAGGCATGGATCCCATGGGGTAGTTCATACAACTACTAAGGCAGAACTTGGAACGTCAACCCAACCCACCCCCTCAAGGAAATAACAGTGTTATGGCAAACTCTTTCAGGGCTTTCAAGTCCCTTAAGCCCCCTGAGTTCCACGGATCAGCCGACCCAGTTGCGGCAAGGGCATGGCTAAAGGAAATGGAGAAATCCTTTGAGATTCTGAGTACCAATGAGGCACAGAAGACGGTATTTGCTACCTACCTTCTGAAAGGAGAGGCCAACTACTGGTGGGAGGCCAAGAGAAACATGGAGACAGATGTTATCGTAACCTGGGAGAGGTTCAGTCAGTTGTTTTTGGGAAAATATTTCCCGAGGTTTATGGAGAACAAGATGGAGCTCAAGTTCTTGGAGCTAAAGTAGAATAATTTATCGGTGGCAGAGTACGAAGCAAAATTTACTGAGTTATCCAGGTTTGTGCCGGAGTTTGTGAGCACCAAGGAAAAGAAAGCTAGGAGGTTTCAGCAGGGACTGAAACCATGGATTCAGAATAGGGTGGCAATCCTTGAGCTTACGGATTATGCCACTATGGTGCAAAAGGCAACAATTGTAGAAGCCGAAAGTGAACAGATGCAGAAAGAAAGAGAGAAGAAGGGAATAAAGAGGAAAAGTATGAGTATGGGTGGAGGCTCCGCAGGAGGGAACTTCCCAACTAGATTTAATAGGGGAGCAGTGTCCCTACCAGGAAAGAATACTGGGTTTAAGCGACCAATGAGTATGAATGTGAGCCAGAGCGGCCAGAAGTCAAGAATGTCCTATTCCAGCCAGTCTCGACCCTCATTGCCAGCCTGTAACACTTGTGGAAGGATGCATACTGGGGAGTGTAAAGGAAAGCCCGTAACCTGCTTTAAGTGTGGTTGAGAGGGTCACTATTCAACTAAGTACCCTTCATCAACCCCTGCCGTCATTCCAACCACCAATTGTCATCAGTGTGGACGCCCGGGTCATTGGAAGAGAGAATGCCCAATGAATAAACCAGCAGCTTCAGGAGCAAGCAGGGCTGCTTCCAATAAGCCGCCTACTGCAAGGACTTTCAACATGACAGTCCAGGATCCTATGAAAGATTCAGATGTGATAGCAGGTACCCTTTCTCTAAATTCAGTCAGTGCAAATGTTTTATTTGATTCAGGAGCAACTAAATCTTTTATCGAGGGACTTTGCGCATAAATTAAGACTTAAAGTTGAACCCTTGATAGAACCCTTATAAGTAGAAATAGCCAACCATGAGGTTATTCCTGTTAACCAGATTCACCCCGCTTGTGAGTTAGGCATAGGGGGCAATCTTTTAGTGTTGATCTGATTCCTTTTAAATTAGGGGAATTTGACGTAATTTTGGGAATGGACTGGCTATCTAGCAATGATGCTCAGATAGACTGTAAAGGGAAGAAAGTTAAGTTGAATATCCCAAGGAAGAAAGAAGTAATATTTAGAGGGAAGAGGCAGACACAGAAATTTTTGACTATGGCCCAGGCCAAAAGGATGCTACGAAAAGGAAATGAGGCTTACCTAGCCTATGTGGTGGACACGCAGAAAGAGGTGCCCAACTTGCAAGATATTCCGGTAGTCAACGAATTCGAAGATGTATTCCCACAAGACCTTCCAGGATTACCACCCGATAGAGTGATTGAATTTGCTATTGAGTTGGCCCCAGGGACGGCGCCAGTTTCAAAGGCACCATACCGGTTAGCCCCATTAGAAATAAAGGAATTGGCTACCCAATTACAAGAACTTTTGGATAAGGGTATGATAAGACCCAGTGTGTCTCCGTGGGGAGCACCAGTATTATTTTTTAAGAAGAAAGATGGGAGCATGAGGCTATGCATCGACTACCGAGAGTTGAACAAGCTAACCATAAAGAACAGGTACCCGTTACCTAGAATAGACGATTTGTTCGACCAGCTAAAAGATGTTGTTTACTTTTCCAAGATTGACCTGAGAATGGGATATCACCAACTAAAGATTAAGCCCGAAGATATACCCAAGACTGCATTCCGCACCAGGTATGGGCACTATGAGTTCTTGGTAATGTCCTTTGGATTAACCAACGCCCCAGCGGCTTTCATGGATTTAATGAACAGAGTATTCAAGAAGTACTTGGACAAGTGTGTGATAGTTTTTATTGATGATATTTTAATCTACTCAAGGACCGAGGCAGAACATGCAGAGCATTTGAGGATAGCTCTAGGAATACTCAGAGAAGAACAGTTGTTTGCCAAATTCTCGAAGTGTGAATTCTGGCGGAAGGAAGTACAGTTTTTAGGACATGTGATCAATAAGGAAGGAGTATTGGTCGACCCCTCCAAGATAGAGGCGGTCTCGAATTGGGAAAGGCCAACCACACCCACAGAGGTAAGGAGTTTCATAGGATTGGCCGGCTACTATCGTAGATTTGTGCAGGACTTTGCGAAGATCGCAGCCCCTTTGACACGACTTACTCGCAAGACAGAGAAGTTCGAATGGACAGAAAAATGCGAGAATAGTTTTCAAGAATTGAAGAAAAGATTGGTGACGGGCCCTGTGTTGGCATTGCCGGACGGAAAAGGAGATTTTGTGATATATAGTGACGCGTCGCACAAAGGATTAGGGTGTGTGCTTATGCAGCACGGTAAGGTGATTGTGTATGCATCGAGACAACTGAAAGAATACGAGATTAGATATCCTACTCATGACCTTGAGCTCGCGGCAATAGTTTTTGCCTTAAAGATTTGGAGGCACTACTTGTATGGAGAGAAGTGCGAGATTTTCACAGACCATAAGAGCCTCAAGTACATATTTACGCAGAAAGAGCTCAACATGCGCCAGAGGAGATGGTTAGAACTAATCAAGGACTATGATTGTGAGATTCTCTATCATCCGGGGAAAGCCAATGTGGCGGCTGACGCCCTTAGTAGGAAGGAAAGACTCAGAATGATAATGACTTCGGAAGAATTGATAAAGGAATTCGAGAGAATGGAAATAGAAGTAAAGGTAACCGGAACCGGAACTGAAAAGCTATTTGAGATCTCAATGCAGCCATAGTTATTGGAAAAGATAAGATTGTGCCAAGAAAGAATAATGAATGAGGGGCGGAGAGTCAATGACTGGAGAAGAAATCCATACTGAGAGAGACAATAAGGGGATAATGAGGTATTCCTACAGGATTTGGGTTCCGAATGTTCAAGAACTTAAAGACGAGATTTTGGATGAAAGCCATAGTTCAAGGTATTCCATTCACCCAGGGAGCACTAAGATGTATAGGGATTTGAAGGAGTATTACTGGTGGCCCAACATGAAGAGGGATGTAGCAGAATGGGTAAGTAAATGTTTGACTTGTCAAAGAGTAAAGGCAGAACACCAGAGACCCAGTGGACTTTTGCGACCCCTGGAGATTCCCGAGTGGAAATGGGAATAGATAGCGATGGATTTTGTTGTAGGCTTGCCAAGGACGAAAGCCAATCATGACGCCATATGGGTAATTATAGACCGACTGACAAAGTCAGCTCACTTCATTCCTATCAATGAAAGATACACAGTCGATAGACTGGTGGACATTTACCTTAAGGAAATAGTGACGCGACATGGAGTCCCAGCGTCCATTGTCTCAGACCGAGACCCCAGATTTAACTCCAGATTTTGGAGGAGTTTTCAAGAATGTGAGGGAACCAAATTGAACATGAGTACCACTTACCATCCCCAAACGAACGGGAAAAGTGAAAGGACCATCCAGACACTAGAGGACATGTTGAGAGTCTGTGCAATAGACTTTAAAGGAAGTTGGGATGATCACTTGCCGTTGATCGAGTTTTCTTATAACAATAGCTTTCATGCTAGCATCGGAATGCCGCCTTATGAGGCCCTATACGGAAGAAGGTGTCGATCTCCCTTATACTGGGATGAATGTAACACCCCCAGATCCGGGGTCGGGGATCCGGGTCGTCACGGTCTTTCTTTCCACAATATCACTTCACTTAATTAATAATAAATAACCTTATGCTGTGACCCCACACTAACATACACCACAACCCGTTATAGTCTCAGAGATGAAATTTAAATAAGTACAAGTCTTTGAATCCACAATTTAAAAGTTATTACAACCCGAAATGATTACTTGATAAATTTATAGTTAATTGCCATTATCTGCCACAAGTTATAATTATACATAATTGATTCTCAAAAGTAGATGGTCTGATCTACAATAGATCTACCTCTGCAGCTATAGCAGCTACAACATCAACGGGAAGACGCGGGACGCTTCCCACGCGCTTGCGCTGGGTCTGCTGGAGTCTGGCCATCTTTCCTAACTGTTGTTGTGTGATGAAGAAATAAAGCAAGGGTGAGCAGCAAGCCCACCAAAATAATATGTATAATGATTTACAATATATGAGCCTACTCATAATACTCATGAAAGTCTTGGTCAAAAGAAATGAACCAAGTTTGATATCTTAATGCGATGAAGTCGCAAAATATTCAGTATATATACATATATACTTTTCAAAATATTGGAAGTCCTCTTCCATGCATAATATACACAAAGTCCCAGTGTATAACTGTATAAAAAAATATCGTTGCAAGGTGATCTCATATATCTAACCTTGTCTCAACGTTTTTCTGAAAATCTTTGTCATTCATAAGACAATTATTAATTAGATATAAGTTTAAAAGATGAGGTTACCAAATACCTCAATATACTTATATCTTTCCCAATACTACTTGAACTACCACCGTTCAAGTTATAATCAGTTTCAAAAGTTCATCACATAGATGAGACTACAAGACAAGATTTGAATAGATTCAATCTTTGAAATATTATTGAATGAAATAAAGTTACGAGATACTTTATTTAGTCTCGATATATATATATCCACATATATATATCTCTTAAACATTTCCTGGAACCTCTGTTATGTAAAGTATGAACAGAGTTTGAAACATCCAATGAATTTTGGAAAGGAAAAGAATTTTGGCATAAACCCGATATCTCGCTGATCAGGCAAAGATACCAATAAGTAACCTTTTCTACTGTAGATGGATGAATTCCTCACCGGTCATTACCCTGGCCGCATTAGGACCTCGCGCTAGACCGTACCCCGGCCCCTCACGCGTTGATGGACTGCCACCCAGCCACTTACACAATAATAGACCGTACCCCGGCCTGTCGCTTATGCCGACTCAATGAGATGGGCTTACTTCCCGAACGTTGGGCAAGTAATCAATTCATTTACCAAATCTGCAACCTCGTTGCGAATATTAAATACACCACAGAGCCGGATTCCCCAGGTTTTGAGCGAGTATTTAAATCCCCTTTAAAAAGGAAGATCTTAAATATAAAAATGAGTTTTGGGATCCGCTCTGACTTTTAAAAATCATTTTGAAGACTCGAAAACACTTTAAAGAGTGTTTGGAGTAAGGCTGATTTAATGAAGTAAATCAGTCCCCAGAATATTAGAAAATATCTGAATATTATTAATTAAATAATATTCCCATAAAGAATAGTCTTTATAAAAATAATTGAAGTAGAAGTATTAGAATTTATACTTGAAACGAGTTTTAATTAACCAAAGCTATACTTATATGAAAGTATTATCTTTATTTGAATAATCGAAAATAAGTTTGATTATTGACATCTTATTCTTTAATAAAATAAAGAATATATTTCAGCAAATAATCGGAGTCATAGATCCTCAAATGAATATTCAAATAATATTCAATAAATAAAATAAGCTGAGTCATAATACCTCGAATGAATATTATAAATAATATTCATTAAATAAAATAAAGGAGTCATACATCCTCAAATGAATATTCAAATAATATTCAATAAATAATATAAAAGAATCAGAAGCCCTCGAATGAATATTCAAGTAATATTCAATAAATAATAAAAGGAGTCATACGCCTTCGAATAATATTCGAAATAATATTCAATAATAAATAAAGTTTAAAGTTATCGAATAAACCTTATTCGATTAATAGTTTTGAAAACTATGACCATATATATGTATATATATATAAATATATATATATATATATATATCCATATCCATATATATACAAAATCTACTCGGGATCCTCGACTCCCGGTTTTAGAAAATATTTTCACCTTTTGGGTCCCTATACTAAGGGTATATGCAAGTTACCGCTATCCTCTAGCATAGGTATTATCAACTGAACCAACAGATATATATTTCAAGAATATGAAACAGGCATGCATATATACCATATCACATGCTACAATATATCGCAAGAATTTGCTAAATAACCAACATGCATCTATCGCAAGATAATGCATATACAAGTGTATTCATCACAACAACAGTATAACGGATAGAATACTTGCCTGAGTGCTCCCGGATAGACTTACGCTTAGAGTGGGTCCGATAACCTATGAACAACAACATAAGTCGGAATTAAACCCCGGTCGCTTAAGAAACTAGACTTTAACCATTTAGAGTCCTAATGTTCGCTTTCGCGCTTAACGGTTTACTTAAGTCGCTCGAGTACTCTCGGCTCCACCATTTTTAATAAATTAACCATTAAGGGTTTTATGGAGATTCTTTCGCGAGTACCTTACCAACTACCTAATCCACCTTACATAATTGTTTCATACTCCAATTAGTCCTTTAAGGTCTTTAACCAAGGTTTCAAAGTAAGGCGAGGGGAAATGTTTCGTTCGCGAAACGCCGTTACTTAAAACGGTCGTTTTTCCTAAACCGTACATCGGAATCAAACGAACTACATATCAAAACGAAGCTCGTAACATGAGCTATCTAAACATGGCAGTGGTCATAATCTAGCAGTGGGTTCTCGGGTCCTAATGTTATGCACAAAAACAGTCCAAAGAAAATCGGACATTACGACGGCTATGTTTACGCGATTTCCCAAAATTTTACCAACCAATTCAACCACCAATCAATCCCAATTCACAACCCAATCAAAACTCCATCCATACTTTATCATAACAGCCCCAACAACTCAACATTAACAATTTATACTATTCTTTATCATGAATTTAAACTACACTTAAGTTCATTAATCAACAACCAAGATTTACAACTCCAAAAACAACCCAAAACCAACTAATCTCTACATACACAACCATCAAGCCTCTCATGAACTATATTACTCATATTATGCTCTTAACATTCAATAACAAATCTTGGTTAAGAGATTATACCTTCCTTGAAGCTTTTAATCCATGAAAGATCCTTGGAATGTCCATGGAAGCCTTAATATATGCTTAAGCTACCTTGACCTTGCAAATAAAATCAAGAATCACAAATTTGTTCTTGAAAGTTACTATTCACCCTAAACTAAAATGATTTGTTTGAGATAGAAAACCTTTGATTCAAGCACTCAAACTACTTGCTCTTCTTAGTTATGAAATATAGGATCCAAAGAAACAAACCTTATAATTTTCCATGGAGTATAGCTTGTGTTTTGAATTTCTAATTCACCATTTTGGTGAAAAATTCGAAATGAAGAAGATGAAAAGGGGGAGAGAGAAGCTTGCTTTGTTTTCTTGATCTTTGTGCATAAAAAGCTTGGTTGATATCCTTTTGTTTTGTTAATTACCTTTTAACCATGGTAAAATTTGTGTGGCTTGAAATCAACCAACAATACCTTCCCTTTGGTCATGCTTATGTCATCCTCCTATGTCATCTTCCCACACTTGTCATCTTCTTGTTGGTGTGGTGACATCATCATCACTAACCTCTTTGATTAGCTCTTAATTACTTGGCTAATGACCGCTGATCTGTTATACGGTTCACTTAACTTTCGTTCTCGTTTATCGTTTGAGGGATCATACCCGGGATCTTATTACTTGGGTTCCCTTAACCTTTCTCAATACATTATATTCCTTTTATGATCCTCTCTTATAATCCTTGAATTTAAATCCTTTTAATCATGTTACCTTATACTCAATTCTTTCCGTATCTAGTGGATTTTCGGGAAAAATCAAAGTGTTCGGAATTGGATTCTGACGATCTTTACATACACTTATATACCATATAGAGTACTAATAAAATCTCAGAATATCCATAACAGAACCCCTACATAGTGTGGCATGAAAAGTTTTCTCGATCAGCAAAAACACTATTCATAAGGGTTTCAAAATTTCTCAAAAATTGGGGTTATTACAGTCTCCCCTCCTTAAAAGGATTCCGTCCCGGAATCAGATAGAAAACAAATGGGGATACTTTCTTAGCATTACATTTTCTAACTCTCAAGTAAATTTTCCCACATTGTGGTTCTTCCATCAAACTCTGAATAGTTTGATAACCCTTCTCCAAAGCACTTGTTCCCTTTTCACTCTATAACCCTTTCTGGTTGCTCCATATAGGTTACGTCGGGTTACATATCTATGCGCTCATATGCCTCTATTTATCTGGCATCTGAATTTCACTTCCTTAACATTGATACGTGGAATACGTTATGAACTTGTTGCAGGTTCGTGGGTAAGGCTAGCTCATATGCTAACCTCCCAAACGTCTTAATATATCCAAGGGTCCAACAAATTGTAGACTTAGCTTTCCTTTCTTTCCGAACCTCATCAATCCTTTCCAAGGGATACCTATAACATTATAGGTCCCCTATTTCATACTCTTTATCCTTTCGTGTCAAATCAACATACTTATCATGTCCATCTTGGGCTACTACCAGCCGTCCTCTGATTAGATCTATCATACCCTTGGTCCTTTGGACTACTGCGGGTCCGAGCATCTTGCGCTCTACAACTTCATCCTAACATAAGGGAGATCGACATTGTCTTCCTTCAAGGATCTCATAAGGCGACATCTCGATAATGACATATGATCTATTGTCGTAAGATAACTCAATCCGAATTAAGTGATCATTCCAAATTCTTTCAAGTCTATTACACAGACTCTTATCATAGCTTCCAATCATTAGAGCTCTTGCTTCTCAATACCCATTCTTTTCCAGTTCGTAATCGCTATCACCTTCCGTTCCTAATATTATACTGGTTATACTTTTGCTCGTTAGCGTTCTATAACCTTTTAATAACCATGTCAACCTTAGTATCACGAACGTGTTCCCATTCCGCATACTACCACCACTTTATTACTCCTTTTTCAGTTGTTTCTATTTTCCAAAATTTGATCAATCAAATAGAAGTAAAGGAATTTGTTGAGAGATCACTAAGATCATGAACACTTGTTATATCGCATAGTTAGTACAGAAGGTGGCCAGCCTTTAGTACTTGACAAGCAATTAAACAATAGATGGTATCCTACTAGGCTTCTATCACACAGATAGATAGTCATTCGGCAATACCTCCCCTTCTGGAAGGGTTGTTCTTCTCAGCTTACATGAAATGAAAAGAAGAGAAAAGAACAAATTGAAGAGAATTGTATATAAAAAAAATATATATATACTGCCACAAAATATCTGGCTTGGAACCTACCTCTGAATTATAGAGGTTTGTCATAGGAGAACAAAACATAAACGTATTTATATCAGCATCAAGTATTATAGCATCGTATTTCCCATGCCTAAATATTTCTATTCCGTCCATCATTCTATGGACCCATGCTCTTCCTCGAGTTTAAACACAATCACCTTTGAAACTCCCTCGACATCGAAAATCGAATCTGGGATCTCATTCTATACATCATCGCTACTAGAATTCTATGCTTGCACCGCAACCTTCCTCGTATAATAATACGACTCTCTATTGATAAGAAAGAATAATAATTCACTAGGTAGATACTCTACTTAATTAGTCTATCAATGATAACTTATACACTACCACGACCCGATTAGTGGTACTCAATCTCAACACCCATTCCAATACAACTCTCATGGTTGTAATCAGCTCACTACTCGCAGAATCATTGCTGCCTTACTATGGTCCACCACTGACCCACTGTAGTCATTCATTTTTCCATAAAATCTTAATATCTAACCATACGGAGTCTATACATGTTGTATCAAATTCTCCTAAGGAGTTAACATAACCACCAATCACAATTCATGAAGAACACTCCAAACTCTGACGTACTTTCATGACATGAAGCAGATAAAATTGCAGAAGAGTTTCAATCAAAGCAATGATAGCAGGTTAATACCATTCTTAATCATATGCCTTAAATAGAAGACTTAACTCAAGGGTTCATCTAGTCCTTTTTGAAACATGGTCCTGGCTTATCTCAAGATAGGACCTTCTAAGATAGATAGCCCGTTCATGGCGATTACACGAATTAAACCTTTACCAACTACTATTACGGTTGGGTATTGCACAGTCATCAGAAGGAATGTCAATCTTCCAAACCATAATTCAACCTTCACATTTTTTTTTAACCATCATCACTGTATTCTTTTGGCACACGCGCCTATAATTATCCACTTACCTTTAAAGTGTCGGCCACCTCTTTGGCCTTTCCTGATAGTACAATTTCCTTATAGTCAATGTCATTTTAACCACCTCCAAATAATTTTCTACCTCATTTCAATCACAGCTTATGTGAAGATGTTTTCCTTAAAATCTGATGAGTAAAAAAAAAATCACCATTTTTCCATAAGTTATTGCCTCAGTCTTTAGAGGTTAATCACTGTCATGACTGACTCTCAATTATACTTAGAGCATCTTCTATCTTAAGTCCTAATTGCCCTGAACAATTTCGACCATTACTGGTTCGATCCATACCTTCTCGTGGTTTAACACGTGCCTCACTTGGCATCAATATAATTACGTCATATTTCCTTTATCAACATTTCTATTCTTGAGAATTTTGAATATTACCTTTTTCCTTATAAAACCTCTAGGGTTATCCTTGAATCGTTCCTCCTGTATTCCTTAGATACAGGGCATATCAAAATACCATTTACTACTACTAGAACCATTATCTATATACTTCTGAAAAAAATTCTCCACTGATTCTTAAAGGTTGTTATTACCTTAATCCTTTCCAATTCATCCTGTCAAAACTCATACTGTCCCTATTAAGGGTGACATGCCAACCTTTATGCAGTCCCCTAGGATTCATTTTAAGTTACCAATGTTCTATCCTTAATTCCACCTTTAAAAGGTACCTGCATCCTTCTATGGATAACCCAAGTCATATATCCCTGATAAGGGTGTCATATTCAATCATTCCCACCTCGATAGTCTATACCTAACTTCATAATAACATCCTTATTCAAATTGAGGTCAATCCATATGGCCTCCAAAAGATAACAATGGTCATCCGCTTTTCTTTCCTGATTTGGTAATGATAACATGGATGTTCTGGAAGATATTGGTCATGTTCAACGTGAACCTCTTCTTAATAATTCCTTATTTACTTTTGTTGTTTATCTCCACAGTCATCTCAATGTTGGGATATCTCTCATACCTGGCGTCTCCCTTTCTGGGTATCGAGCCACCGGTCTTACATTTCACATTATTGAAGGTCACTTCCTTCATCCAAATTTTTTTTTCCTGATTTCTTACTTTCTTGTCTCCTCAGTCTATCCGCGTCTCATTATTTATCCTTCGAATTATCTCAAGGTTTCCTCGAATCCTCCCAACTTAAAGGGGGTACAATATATGTATCTCTTATGCCTTCAACCATCAATTTTAACTCATGGTGGATCATCATCATCCTGACGATTACATACTTTTCTATTTCTATTGCTATGAGTCTTTAGGGTTTCCTCATACCCGACTCCCTTATCATACCTCAAACTCTTTTGCCTTTATATCCCTTTCCACTTCAGTCCCTTTTTATTTCCCTTTCTCTTATCATTATTTCATGAACCAACACAACATAAGCATTGATTTCAAACATCCCGTCATTCCGGATTCGTGTCCTTAGAACGAATCTTGACAACTTTTACAACTTAAATTCACAATTCATCATACTCGTCTGCCTTTGTTCTGGCTCTAAAGCTTTTACACTCTCTCCATAACCTTGGGAATTACTTTCCCGAAAACAATTGGCTGAACTTTAATCAGTTTATCATAACCTCTGGCTCCGTACCTTTCTTGGTCTTTCACCAGCGGGTGGCCTCTCTCTTAGGAGGGTAAGTGACAAAAACAGTCCTTTGTGGTTCGTCAATCATTTAGAATCTCAAATGATTCCTATATTTCCTTTAGCCAGGCTCTTGCCTCGACTAGGTCAACTTGTTCCTTGGAACTCTGAGAGCTTAACGCTTTAAAGGTCATGAAAGAATTTCCTGCCGCATTGTCCCCTCAGGGTGGTGGTTGGGGATAATAGTCTAAGTTCTCTTTAGACAGGTCCATGAATTGCCATATTGGAGTACCGTCTCGGGTCTCCTTTCCTTACTCGACTTTCCATTTCCTTAGTATGGAATGTTTCATCCTTCTCCCATACTTGGGGTTATCTTGTACGTTAAAATCCTCATTTTCCACTTCATTATGTTATGGGTTCCTTCTATCTTGATGGCGTCCTCCCTGACTATCACATTCAGGGTTTGCTCTAACTCTTATTCCTCAAACTAGCTTTCATCTAAGATTTCATCTTTAAGCTCTTAAACATTTGGAACCCCAAATTCTATAGGAATACCTCATTATTCCCTTACCATCTTTCTCTATATTAATCTTTTATCTAATTGTTGGCTCTCTGCCTTCATTCATAACTTTTTCTGGCACAATATGATCTTTTCCAATAATTCGGGCTGTATTGCAATCTCAAACAGCTTTTCGGTACCGGCTCCGGTTACCTTCACTTTTATTTCCATTTTCTCAAAATCTCTTATAAACTCTCCAAAAGACATTATCATCTTGAGTCTCTCCTTTTTACTAAGGGCATCAGCCACCATATTGGCTTTCCCCGAATGATAAAGAATCTCCCAATCATTATTCTTGATTAGCTCTAACTGCCTCCTCTGGCATATATTGAGCTCTTTCTACGTAAAAAGGTACTAGAGCTCCTATGGTTTGTGTAAATCTTGCACTTCTCTCCATACAAGTAGTGCCTCCAATCTTTAGGGTAAAACTATTGCCACGAGCCTAAGCTCATGGGCGGTGATATCAAATTTCATATTACCTTAATTGTCTTGACGCAGACGCGATTATCTTGCTGTGCTAAGAAGCACCCTAATTCCTTATGCGAAGCGTCACTTACAAATCACAAAATCTCCTTTTCCATCCGGCAACGCCAGCATAGGGGCCATCACCAACCTCTGCTTCAGTTCTTGAAAGCTGTTCTCGCATTTCTCTGTCCATTCGAACTTCTCAGTCTTACGAGTAAGCCGCGTTAAAGGGGCTACTATCTTTACAAACTTGAACGAACCTCCGGTAGTGACCGACCAATCCTACCTCTGGTAGTCGACCTAACCATGGTCATCAATTCATCAGTGGTCCTTTATCCAATCTTGTCAGGATCCTCCTTGGGATCCTCCTCAACAACTATCCCTTCTAGGACAACCTCCTCAACCGCTACATCTTCAATATCAGCATCATCCGGTCCTGCATTAGGACGCTCTATTGGATCCACAATCTGATCTCCGGTTAGTAATAAAACATCATCGCGCTGTTGCTCCTCAACCTCAGGGTTCGGAGTCCCGCTACCATCTACGATAACGAACTACGCTTCTATCACGATATTTATAAGGGTTCTCATAAGGGTTTTAACTGTCAGTGCTACGTTAGGTAGCCCGACTATGAACTTGGCAAGAGTTCTTATTATCTTAGTTAACTTATTATCTTAACGTCCCATCATCTCTGAGGTTTATAACGCTTAGCTCTGATACCATTTCTGTAACACCCCCAGATCCGGGGTCGGGGATCCGGGTCGTCACGGTCTTTCTTTCCACAATATCACTTCACTTAATTAATAATAAATAACCTTATGCTGTGACCCCACACTAACATACACCACAACCCGTTATAGTCTCAGAGATGAAATTTAAATAAGTACAAGTCTTTGAATCCACAATTTAAAAGTTATTACAACCCGAAATGATTACTTGATAAATTTATAGTTAATTGCCATTATCTGCCACAAGTTATAATTATACATAATTGATTCTCAAAAGTAGATGGTCTGATCTATAATAGATCTACCTCTGCAGCTATAGCAGCTACAACATCAACGGGAAGACGCGGGACGCTTCCCACGCGCTTGCGCTGGGTCTGCTGGAGTCTGGCCATCTTTCCTAACTGTTGTTGTGTGATGAAGAAATAAAGCAAGGGTGAGCAGCAAGCCCACCAAAATAATATGTATAATGATTTACAATATATGAGCCTACTCATAATACTCATGAAAGTCTTGGTCAAAAGAAATGAACCAAGTTTGATATCTTAATGCGATGAAGTCGCAAAATATTCAGTATATATACATATATACTTTTCAAAATATTGGAAGTCCTCTTCCATGCATAATATACACAAAGTCCCAGTGTATAACTGTATAAAAAAATATCGTTGCAAGGTGATCTCATATATCTAACCTTGTCTCAACGTTTTTCTGAAAATCTTTGTCATTCATAAGACAATTATTAATTAGATATAAGTTTAAAAGATGAGGTTACCAAATACCCCAATATACTTATATCTTTCCCAATACTACTTGAACTACCACCGTTCAAGTTATAATCAGTTTCAAAAGTTCATCACATAGATGAGACTACAAGACAAGATTTGAATAGATTCAATCTTTGAAATATTATTGAATGAAATAAAGTTACGAGATACTTTATTTAGTCTCGATATATATATATCCACATATATATATCTCTTAAACATTTCCTGGAACCTCTGTTATGTAAAGTATGAACAGAGTTTGAAACATCCAATGAATTTTGGAAAGGAAAAGAATTTTGGCATAAACCCGATATCTCGCTGATCAGGCAAAGATACCAATAAGTAACCTTTTCTACTGTAGATGGATGAATTCCTCACCGGTCATCACCCTGGCCGCATTAGGACCTCGCGCTAGACCGTACCCCGGCCCCTCACGCGTTGATGGACTGCCACCCAGCCACTTACACAATAATAGACCGTACCCCGGCCTGTCGCTTATGCCGACTCAATGAGATGGGCTTACTTCCCGAACGTTGGGCAAGTAATCAATTCATTTACCAAATCTGCAACCTCGTTGCGAATATTAAATACACCACAGAGCCGGATTCCCCAGGTTTTGAGCGAGTATTTAAATCCCCTTTAAAAAGGAAGATCTTAAATATAAAAATGAGTTTTGGGATCCGCTCTGACTTTTAAAAATCATTTTGAAGACTCGAAAACACTTTAAAGAGTGTTTGGAGTAAGGCTGATTTAATGAAGTAAATCAGTCCCCAGAATATTAGAAAATATCTGAATATTATTAATTAAATAATATTCCCATAAAGAATAGTCTTTATAAAAATAATTGAAGTAGAAGTATTAGAATTTATACTTGAAACGAGTTTTAATTAACCAAAGCTATACTTATATGAAAGTATTATCTTTATTTGAATAATCGAAAATAAGTTTGATTATTGACATCTTATTCTTTAATAAAATAAAGAATATATTTCAGCAAATAATCGGAGTCATAGATCCTCAAATGAATATTCAAATAATATTCAATAAATAAAATAAGCTGAGTCATAATACCTCGAATGAATATTATAAATAATATTCATTAAATAAAATAAAGGAGTCATACATCCTCAAATGAATATTCAAATAATATTCAATAAATAATATAAAAGAGTCAGAAGCCCTCGAATGAATATTCAAATAATATTCAATAAATAATAAAAGGAGTCATACGCCTTCGAATAATATTCGAAATAATATTCAATAATAAATAAAGTTTAAAGTTATCGAATAAACCTTATTCGATTAATAGTTTTGAAAACTATGACCATATATATGTATATATATATAAATATATATATATATATATATATATATATATATATCCATATCCATATATATACAAAATCTACTCGGGATCCTCGACTCCCGGTTTTAGAAAATATTTTCACCTTTTGGGTCCCTATACTAAGGGTATATGCAAGTTACCGCTATCCTCTAGCATAGGTATTATCAACTGAACCAACAGATATATATTTCAAGAATATGAAACAGGCATGCATATATACCATATCACATGCTACAATATATCGCAAGAATTTGCTAAATAACCAACATGCATCTATCGCAAGATAATGCATATACAAGTGTATTCATCACAACAACAGTATAACGGATAGAATACTTGCCTAAGTGCTCCCGGATAGACTTACGCTTAGAGTGGGTCCGATAACCTATGAACAACAACATAAGTCGGAATTAAACCCCGGTCGCTTAAGAAACTAGACTTTAACCATTTAGAGTCCTAATGTTCGCTTTCGCGCTTAACGGTTTACTTAAGTCGCTCGAGTACTCTCGGCTCCACCATTTTTAATAAATTAACCATTAAGGGTTTTATGGAGATTCTTTCGCGAGTACCTTACCAACTACCTAATACACCTTACATAATTGTTTCATACTCCAATTAGTCCTTTAAGGTCTTTAACCAAGGTTTCAAAGTAAGGCGAGGGGAAATGTTTCGTTCGCGAAACGCCGTTACTTAAAACGGTCGTTTTTCCTAAACCGTACATCGGAATCAAACGAACTACATATCAAAACGAAGCTCGTAACATGAGCTATCTAAACATGGCAGTGGTCATAATCTAGCAGTGGGTTCTCGGGTCCTAATGTTATGCACAAAAACAGTCCAAAGAAAATCGGACATTACGACGGCTATGTTTACGCGATTTCCCAAAATTTTACCAACCAATTCAACCACCAATCAATCCCAATTCACAACCCAATCAAAACTCCATCCATACTTTATCATAACAGCCCTAACAACTCAACATTAACAATTTATACTATTCTTTATCATGAATTTAAACTACACTTAAGTTCATTAATCAACAACCAAGATTTACAACTCCAAAAACAACCCAAAACCAACTAATCTCTACATACACAACCATCAAGCCTCTCATGAACTATATTACTCATATTATGCTCTTAACATTCAATAACAAATCTTGGTTAAGAGATTATACCTTCCTTGAAGCTTTTAATCCATGAAAGATCCTTGGAATGTCCATGGAAGCCTTAATATATGCTTAAGCTACCTTGACCTTGCAAATAAAATCAAGAATCACAAATTTGTTCTTGAAAGTTACTATTCACCCTAAACTAAAATGATTTGTTTGAGATAGAAAACCTTTGATTCAAGCACTCAAACTACTTGCTCTTCTTAGTTATGAAATATAGGATCCAAAGAAACAAACCTTATAATTTTCCATGGAGTATAGCTTGTGTTTTGAATTTCTAATTCACCATTTTGGTGAAAAATTCGAAATGAAGAAGATGAAAAGGGGGAGAGAGAAGCTTGCTTTGTTTTCTTGATCTTTGTGCATAAAAAGCTTGGTTGATATCCTTTTGTTTTGTTAATTACCTTTTAACCATGGTAAAATTTGTGTGGCTTGAAATCAACCAACAATACCTTCCCTTTGGTCATGCTTATGTCATCCTCCTATGTCATCTTCCCACACTTGTCATCTTCTTGTTGGTGTGGTGACATCATCATCACTAACCTCTTTGATTAGCTCTTAATTACTTGGCTAATGACCGCTGATCTGTTATACGGTTCACTTAACTTTCGTTCTCGTTTATCGTTTGAGGGATCATACCCGGGATCTTATTACTTGGGTTCCCTTAACCTTTCTCAATACATTATATTCCTTTTATGATCCTCTCTTATAATCCTTGAATTTAAATCCTTTTAATCATGTTACCTTATACTCAATTCTTTCCGTATCTAGTGGATTTTCGGGAAAAATCAAAGTGTTCGGAATTGGATTCTGACGATCTTTACATACACTTATATACCATATAGAGTACTAATAAAATCTCAGAATATCCATAACAGAACCCCTACATAGTGTGGCATGAAAAGTTTTCTCGATCAGCAAAAACACTATTCATAAGGGTTTCAAAATTTCTCAAAAATTGGGGTTATTACAATGAAGTAGGAGAGCGGAAGATGCTCGGACCCGAAGTGGTCAAAAGGACCAAAGACATAGTGGATCTTATCAGAGGACGGCTTGTAACAGCCCAAGACAGACAGAAGAAATATGCAGACCTAGCCCGAAAGGACAAGGAATATGAAGTAGGGGACTTAGTACTGCTAAAGGTATCCCCTTGGAAGGGATTAATGAGGTTCGGAAAGAAAGGGAAACTAAGCCTAAGATACATTGGACCTTTTAAGATATTAAGAAGGATTGGAAAGTTAGCTTACGAGCTAGCCTTACCCCCGAACTTACAACAAGTTCATAACGTGTTCCATGTGTCGATGCTAAGGAAGTATCATCGGGATGCCAGATACATAGTGGAGTACGAGCAGGTGGATATGCAACCAGATCTGACTTACGTGGAAAGACCGGTAAAGATTCTGGATAAGAAGGAGCAGGTGCTTCGAAACAAAGTGATCAAGCTAGTCAGAGTGCTATGGCAGAATCATAATGTGGAGGAATCAACTTGGGAACTAGAGAGTGCAATGCTAGAAAAGTACCCCCATTTGTTTTTTATCTGATTCCGGGACGGAATCCTTTTAAGGAGGGGAGACTGTAATAACCCCAAAATTTTGAACTTTCTTGTAACCCTTATGAATAGTGTTTTGCTGATTATGCTGAATAAGAAACTTTTCTTGCCACACTATGTAGGGGTTCTTTGATTGATATTCAAAGATTTTATTAGTACTCTATATGGTGTATAAGTGTATGTAAAGATCGTCAGAATCCAATTCCAAACACTTTGATTTTTCCCGGAAATCCACTAGATACAGAAAGAATTGAGTATAAGGTAACAGGATAAGAAGGATTTAAATTAAAGGATTATAAGAGAGGATCATAAAAGGAATATAATGTATGGAGAAAGGTTAAGGAAACCCAAGTAATAAGATCTCGGGTATGATCCCTCAAACGAGAAACGAGAACGAAAGTTAAGCGAACCGTATAACAGATCAGCGGTCATTAGGCAAACAATTAGGAAGTTAATCAAGTAGGTTAGGGATGATGAGTTCATCCAACCAATAAGAAGAGGACAAAGGAGGGAGGGTGACATCATATGGTGACATAAGCATGACCAAGCAAAGTGTGTTGTTGGTTGAATGATAACCACACAAAGTTCAAGGTTAATTAGGTAATTAACCAAAATCAAATCAAAAATAACCAACCAATAATCATTTCACCCAAAACAAAAAACCATTTCATTCTTCATCAAAGAAAGCTCTCGGCTTCTTTGCTTTTTCAAAGGAAGAAAAATCAAAAACCTAGTTCCAAGCTTTGTTAAATTGCAAGGTATTTATCTAAGACTCCTTATGCATAGTTATGGATATCCTATAAGTTTGAGCTCCTAATTCATTGACAATCTCTTCCTAAAAATCATGGAAGGAGATGGTGAATAGTGTTTTTCAAGAACTAAAATTTTTGTTCTTGAAGTTTTGTTTAGATTAAGCTTGGATAAGGACTTTAAGGGTGATTCCAAGTTATTCACTTGATTCTCCACTCTCCAAGGAAGGTATAACCCCTCCAAACCCTAACTTTACTTGAGTATTAGGTTTAGTTTTGTTGTTATAAGTTCATGAGAGGCTTGATTGTTGTGTATGTAGAGGTTAGTTGGTTTTGTGAAGTTTTTGGAGTGGTAGTTCTTGGATTGTTGATTAATGAACTTAAGTGTAGTTTAAATTCAAGTTTAAGAATAGTATGAATTGATAATATGAAGTTGTTGGGGCTGTTATGGTGAGTTATGGATGGAATTTTGATTGGGTTGTGATTGTGGATTGATTGTGGGTTGTTTTGGAGTGGTTTAAATTTGGGTAATCGCGTAAACATAGCCGTCGTAATGCCCGATTTACTTTAGACTGTTTTTGTTCTTAACATTAGGACCCGAGAACTCACTGCTAGGTTTTGACCATTTCCAAGTTTAGATAGTTCATGTTATGAGCTTCGTTTTGATATGTGTTTCGTTTGATTCCGATGTACGGTTTAGGAGAAACGACCGTTTTAAGTAACGGCGTTTCGCGAATGAAACATTATCCCTCGCCTTACTTTGAAACATTGGTTAAGGACCCTAAAGGACTAATTGGAGTATGAATCATTTATGTAAAGTGTAATAGGTAGATGGTAAGGCACTTGCGAGAGAATCCTCTTAAAACTCTTAATGGTTAAATTATTAAAAATGGTGGAGCCGAGGGAACTCGAGCGGCTTAAGTGAAGCGTTAAGTGCAAAGCGAGCGTTAGAGTCTAGATTAGTTAAAGTATAGATTCATGAGCAACTTTGGTTTAATTGCGACTTATATGTTATTTATAGGTTTCCAGACTCGTCCTAAGCCATTTGTCACCCCCAGTTGCTCAGGCAAGTTTTCTACCCGTTATACTGTTGTTGTGATGTATATGTGTATATGCATTATCTTGTGATAAATGCATGTTGGTTAATTAGCAAATCTTGCGATATATTGGAGCATGTTGATATGGTATATATGCATGCTTGTGTCGTAATCTTGATATCTAAGTATTGATTCAATTGCTTATAAGTTGCATAATATCTATGCTAGAGATAAGCAGTAGTTGCGTATACCCTTAGTATAGGGACCCAAAGGTGAACATTTTTCTAAACCGGGAGTCGATGTTCCCGAGTATATTATATATATATTTATATATATATATATGGATATAGTTTTCAAAACTATTAATCGAATAAGGTTTATTCGATAACTTTATTTTATTTAATGAATATTATTTGAATATTCATTCGAGGACATATGACTCTGTTTATTCTATTATTCGAGGACTTATGACTCCGTTTATTTTATTTAATGAATATTATTTATAATATTCATTCAAGGGATTATGACTCCGCTTATTTATTGTTTAATATTCTTTATTTTATTAAAGAATAATGTTTCGATAATCAACCTTATTTTCGATTATTCAAATAAAGACAGTACTTTCGTATAAGTATTTCTTTGGTTACTTAATACCCATTTCAAGTATGAGTTTTAAAACTTCTACTTCAATTATTTTTATAAAGATTATCCTTTATGGGAATATTATTTAAATAATAATATTCAGATATTTTCTAATATTTCGGGACTGATTTATTTCATTAAATCAGCGTTACTCCAAACATTCTTAAAAATGTTTTCGAGTCTTGAAAATGATTTTTAAAAGTTAGAGCGGATTCCAAAATTCATTTTTATATTTAAGATCTTCCTTTCGAAGGGGATTTAAATACTCGCTCAAAACCTGGGGGGATCCGGCTCAGTGGTGTATTTTTATATTCGCAACTAGGTTGCGGTTTTGATAAATGAATTGATTACTTACCCAACGTTCGGGAAGTAAGTCCTTCTATTGAGTCGGCATAAGCAACATGGGCTCAGTGGGCGTCCATGAAAGTGTAAGTGGCTCAGTGGGAGTCCATCAAATGCGCAAGTGGTTGAGTGGCAGTCCAGCATAAGGTCCTATTACGACCAGGGTGATGACCAGTGGGGAATTCGTCCATCTACTAGTAGAAAAGGTTACTTATTAGTATCTTTGCCTGATCAGCAAGATATCAGGTTTATGCCAAAATTCTTTTCCTTTCCAAATTTATTGGATATTGCAACTCTGCTCATACTTCACATGACAGAGGTTTTCAGGAAATGTATGAGATATATATATATATATATATATATATATATCGGAAATTAATGAAGTATCTCGTAACTTCATTTCATTCAATAATATTTCAAAGATTGAATCTATTCAAGTCTTATCTTGTGGTCTCATCTATGAGATGACCTTTTTGAAACCTATAATACTTTGAATAGTGGTAGTTCAAGTAGATTTATATAATGGTATAAGTATAGTGAAGTATTTGGTAACTTCATCTTCTTTAAGCTTATATCCAGTAAGTAATTACCTTACACCTGATAAAGGTTTCTAGTAAGTTATCTATTTAGATACTTGCATTATTGATTGCACTATATATTATCTTGCGAGCTGTAATACTCACTCTTGCTTTATTTCTTCATCACACAACAATAGTTAGGAAAGATGGACAGGCTCAAGCAGACCCAGCACAAGAGCGTGGGAAACGTCTCGCGCCTTCCCGTTGAGATCGTAGCTGCTATAGCTGCAGAGGTAGATCTATCTGTAGATCAGACATTCTACTTTTGGGAATCAATTATGTATAATTATAACTTGTGGCAGATAATGGCAATTAACTGTAAACTTATCAAGTAATCAATTTGGGTTGTAATAACTTTTAATTGTTGATTCAAGGACTTGTACTTATTTCAATTTCATCTCTGAGACTATGACGTGTTGTGGTGTGTGTTAGTGTGGGTCACAATATGAGGTTGTTTATTATTAATTAAGTTAAGTGATAATTATGGAAAGAAAGACCGTGACGACCCGGATCCCTGACCCCGGATCTGGGGGTGTTACAGAAATGGTATCAGAGCCTAGCGTTATAAACCTCAGAGATGATGCGACGATATAATAATAAACTCACAAAGATAATAAGAACTCTTTCCAAGTTCATGGTCGGACTACTTAAAGTAGCGCTGACAGTTAAAACCCTTACGGGAACCCTTATGAGTATCATGATAGTACCTTAGCTCATTTAATGTGTAGGCGCCTGAGATAGAGGACCCAGAGATGTTCGAGCGTGAGCATGATGAGGCACTGCTAGATGCCGAGGATCAGGAGGAGCCTGAGGAGGAGGAGATGGAGGAGGAGGACCCCTCAGAGGAGTCAGAGACAGAGGTTATTACGATTTCAGATGAGGAGGACCCGGATGAGGTCCCAGTGGCTGAGGAGCATGTCGGAGCTATGGTAGTGTACACTGGTACCCTTTTACCCTCACTCCCTGTGGTCAGAGCTCCTACCCCTCCACTACCATCCTGGAGCACTTATGATGACAGCTCTGAGACTGATACTCCCGAGCCTAGGCAGACCGAGGAGGCACCCTCAGCGGCTCCGGATTCACCACCTCTTGACCCTGCCCACATGCAGTCTTTGTTAGCTCATGGATATGTTCAGGATGTTCTGAGGACCCGAGTGGCTGTTGCTGAGGCCCGGCTGGATGAGGCCAGGAGAGAGTTAGATGCAGAGAGAGCTGGTAGGCGTGCACGAGCTCATGAGGCTAGAGCTACCATACCCCGATCCCTGAGGAGAGAGCTGACCGGGATAGAGCTTGTGGCCCGTGCGAGGCTCCGCTCACTTCATGGAGAAAGACATGGCAGGATATCTAGGAGGAAGGCTGATTACATTTTCCGTCGTGCATTGGAGAGAGTGTGGGAGTTGACCCGCTCCGGTGATTGATTTAGGACCAGTGATGTGGTAGTCTAGTCGTCTAGTTAGTCGAGGCCATAGTAAGAGCCAATTTTCCGGGATAGTTGACTTGTACATAGTATCCCTTTTCTCTGACTAGACAGATAGACTCATATATTTCACTTTTGGGACAGATAACTGTAGCACTGTTGTACTTTTGACCAGATCAAACTATGTACTCTCGCATTATGTATATATTTGTTTCCTTTCAGTTAGTTCCTTAGTGACGGGATCACTGTTTTTTTATCATTGTTATTACTGCACTTCTTATTAGAACTGTCTTAATATAAAAGAATTGCGAGATGTATTCTCCCCATTATAGAACTATGCAAGGAACAATTTTGTGTATGACTGTGACCTAACGTTAATTATTCCCAAAAAAATTTTATCAGTATCATGCCGCCAAGAAAGATTGGAACTAGGGCGAACCCTGGATCTGAGGACCAGGGAAGCCATAACCAGGAGGTAGGAACCAAGAACACAGTGAAGAGGAAGATGAGGATTATGTTGAACAGGATGACTCCCAGTATGCAGAGGAGGAGGAAACATTTGATGTGGAAGGATTTGAGATAGAGGCTGAAGAAGGAGAAACTGAGGTTGCGCAACCAGTGCCAAACCCAGGCATGGATCCCATGGGGCAGTTCATGCAACTACTAAGGCAGAACTTGGAACGTCAACCCAACCCACCCCCTCAAGGAAATAACAGTGTTATGGCAAACTCTTTCAGGGCTTTCAAGTCCCTTAAGCCCCCTGAGTTCCACGGATCAGCCGACCCAGTTGCGGCAAGGGCATGGCTAAAGGAAATGGAGAAATCCTTTGAGATTCTGAGTACCAATGAGGCACAGAAGACGGTATTTGCTACCTACCTTCTGAAAGGAGAGGCCAACTACTGGTGGGAGGCCAAGAGAAACATGGAGACAGATGTTATCGTAACCTGGGAGAGGTTCAGTCAGTTGTTTTTGAGAAAATATTTCCCGAGGTTTATGGAGAACCAGATGGAGCTCAAGTTCTTGGAGCTAAAGCAGAATAATTTATCGGTGGCAGAGTACGAAGCAAAATTTACTGAGTTATCCAGGTTTGTGCCGGAGTTTGTGAGCACCGAGGAAAAGAAAGCTAGGAGGTTTCAACCATGGATTCAGAATAGGGTGGCAATCCTTGAGCTTACGGATTATGCCACTATGGTGCAAAAGGCAACAATTGTAGAAGCCGAAAGTGAACAGATGCAGAAAGAAAGAGAGAAGAAGGGAATAAAGAGGAAAAGTATGAGTATGGGTGGAGGCTCCGCAGGAGGGAACTTCCCAACTAGATTTAATAGGGGAGCAGTGTCCCTACCAGGAAAGAATACTGGGTTTAAGCGACCAATGAGTATGAATGTGAGCCAGAGCGGCCAGAAGTCAAGAATGTCCTATTCCAGCCAGACTCGACCCCCATTGCTAGCCTGTAACACTTGTGGAAGGATGCATACTGGGGAGTGTAAAGGAAAGCCCGTAACCTGCTTTAAGTGTGGTTGAGAGGGTCACTATTCAACTAAGTACCCTTCATCAACCCCTGCCGTCATTCCAACCACCAGTTGTCATCAGTGTGGACGCCCGGGTCATTGGAAGAGAGAATGCCCAATGAATAAACCAGCAGCTTCAGGAGCAAGCAGGGCTGCTTCCAATAAGCCGCCTATTGCAAGGACTTTCAACATGACAGTCCAGGATCCTATGAAAGATTCAGATGTGATAGCAGGTACCCTTTCTCTAAATTCAGTCAGTACAAATGTTTTATTTGATTCGGGAGCAACTAAATCTTTTATCGAGGGACTTTGTGCATAAATTAAGACTTAAAGTTGAACCCTTGATAGAACCCTTATAAGTAGAAATAGCCAACCATGAGGTTATTCCTGTTAACCAGATTCACCCCGCTTGTGAGTTAGGCATAGGGGGGCAATCTTTTAGTGTTGATCTGATTCCTTTTAAATTAGGGGAATTTGACGTAATTTTGGGAATGGACTGGCTATCTAGCAATGATGCTCAGATAGACTGTAAAGGGAAGAAAGTTAAGTTGAATATCCCAGGGAAGAAAGAAGTAATATTTAGAGGGAAGAGGCAGACACAGAAATTTTTGACTATGGCCCAGGCCAAAAGGATGCTACGAAAAGGAAATGAGGCTTACCTATCCTATGTGGTGGACACGCAGAAAGAGGTGCCCAACTTGCAAGATATTCTGGTAGTCAACGAATTCGAAGATGTATTCCCACAAGACCTTCCAGGATTACCACCCGATAGAGTGATTGAATTTGCTATTGAGTTGGCCCCAGGGACGGCGCCAGTTTCAAAGGCACCATACCGGTTAGCCCCATTAGAAATAAAGGAATTGGCTACCCAATTACAAGAACTTTTGGATAAGGGTATGATAAGACCCAGTGTGTCTCCGTGGGGAGCACCAGTATTATTTTTTAAGAAGAAAGATGGGAGCATGAGGCTATGCATCGACTACCGAGAGTTGAACAAGCTAACCATAAAGAACAGGTACCCGTTACCTAGAATAGACGATTTGTTCGACCAGCTAAAAGATGTTGTTTACTTTTCCAAGATTGACCTGAGAATGGGATATCACCAACTAAAGATTAAGCCCGAAGATATACCCAAGACTGCATTCCGCACCAGGTATGGGCACTATGAGTTCTTGGTAATGTCCTTTGGATTAACCAACGCCCCAGCGGCTTTCATGGATTTAATGAACAGAGTATTCAAGAAGTACTTGGACAAGTGTGTGATAGTTTTTATTGATGATATTTTAATCTACTCAAGGACCGAGGCAGAACATGCAGAGCATTTGAGGATAGCTCTAGGAATACTCAGAGAAGAACAGTTGTTTGCCAAATTCTCGAAGTGTGAATTCTGGCGGAAGGAAGTACAGTTTTTAGGACATGTGATCAATAAGGAAGGAGTATTGGTCGACCCCTCCAAGATAGAGGCGGTCTCGAATTGGGAAAGGCCAACCACACCCACAGAGGTAAGGAGTTTCATAGGATTGGCCGGCTACTATCGTAGATTTGTGCAGGACTTTGCGAAGATCGCAGCCCCTTTGACACGACTTACTCGCAAGACAGAGAAGTTCGAATGGACAGAAAAATGCGAGAATAGTTTTCAAGAATTGAAGAAAAGATTGGTGACGGGCCCTGTGTTGGCGTTGCCGGACGGAAAAGGAGATTTTGTGATATATAGTGACGCGTCGCACAAAGGATTAGGGTGTGTGCTTATGCAGCACGGTAAGGTGATTGTGTATGCATCGAGACAACTGAAGGAATACGAGATTAGATATCCTACTCATGACCTTGAGCTCGCGGCAATAGTTTTTGCCTTAAAGATTTGGAGGCACTACTTGTATGGAGAGAAGTGCGAGATTTTCACAGACCATAAGAGCCTCAAGTACATATTTACGCAGAAAGAGCTCAACATGCGCCAGAGGAGATGGTTAGAACTAATCAAGGACTATGATTGTGAGATTCTCTATCATCCGGGGAAAGCCAATGTGGCGGCTGACGCCCTTAGTAGGAAGGAAAGACTCAGAATGATAATGACTTCGGAAGAATTGATAAAGGAATTCGAGAGAATGGAAATAGAAGTAAAGGTAACCGGAACCGGAACTGAAAAGCTATTTGAGATCTCAATGCAGCCACAGTTATTGGAAAAGATAAGATTGTGCCAAGAAAGAATAATGAATGAGGGGCGGAGAGTCAATGACTGGAGAAGAAATCCATACTGAGAGAGACAATAAGGGGATAATGAGGTATTCCTACAGGATTTGGGTTCCGAATGTTCAAGAACTTAAAGACGAGATTTTGGATGAAAGCCATAGTTCAAGGTATTCCATTCACCCAGGGAGCACTAAGATGTATAGGGATTTGAAGGAGTATTACTGGTGGCCCAAAATGAAGAGGGATATAGCAGAATGGGTAAGTAAATGTTTGACTTGTCAAAGAGTAAAGGCAGAACACCAGAGACCCAGTGGACTTTTGCGACCCCTGGAGATTCCCGAGTGGAAATGGGAATAGATAGCGATGGATTTTGTTGTAGGCTTGCCAAGGACGAAAGCCAATCATGACGCCATATGGGTAATTATAGACCGACTGACAAAGTCAGCTCACTTCATTCCTATCAATGAAAGATACACAGTCGATAGACTGGTGGACATTTACCTTAAGGAAATAGTGACGCGACATGGAGTCCTAGCGTCCATTGTCTCAGACCGAGACCCCAGATTCAACTCCAGATTTTGGAGGAGTTTTCAAGAATGTGAGGGAACCAAATTGAACATGAGTACCACTTACCATCCCCAAACGAACGGGCAAAGTGAAAGGACCATCCAGACACTAGAGGACATGTTGAGAGTCTGTGCAATAGACTTTAAAGGAAGTTGGGATGATCACTTGCCGTTGATCGAGTTTTCTTATAACAATAGCTTTCATGCTAGCATCGGAATGCCGCCTTATGAGGCCCTATACGGAAGAAGGTGTCGATCTCCCTTATACTGGGATGAAGTAGGAGAGCGGAAGATGCTCGGACCCGAAGTGGTCAAAAGGACCAAAGACATAGTAGATCTTATCAGAGGACGGCTTGTAACAGCCCAAGACAGACAGAAGAAATATGCAGACCTAGCCCGAAAGGACAAGAAATATGAAGTAGGGGACTTAGTACTGCTAAAGGTATCCCCTTGGAAGGGATTAATGAGGTTCGGAAAGAAAGGGAAACTAAGCCCAAGATACATTGGACCTTTTGAGATATTAAGAAGGATTGGAAAGTTAGCTTACAAGCTAGCCTTACCCCCGAACTTACAACAAGTTCATAACGTGTTCCATGTGTCGATGCCAAGGAAGTATCATCGGGATGCCAGACACATAGTGGAGTACGAGCAGGTGGATATGCAACCAGATCTGACTTACGTGGAAAGACCGGTAAAGATTCTGGATAAGAAGGAGCAGGTGCTTCGAAACAAAGTGATCAAGCTAGTCAGAGTGCTATGGCAGAATCATAATGTGGAGGAATCAACTTGGGAACTAGAGAGTGCAATGCTAGAAAAGTACCCCCATTTGTTTTCTATCTGATTCCGGGACGGAATCCTTTTAAGGAGGGGAGACTGTAATAACCCCAAAATTTTGAACTTTCTTGTAACCCTTATGAATAGTGTTTTGCTGATTATGCTGAATAAGAAACTTTTCTTGCCACACTATGTAGGGGTTCTTTGATTGATATTCAAAGATTTTATTAGTACTCTATATGGTGTATAAGTGTATGTAAAGATCGTCAGAATCCAATTCCAAACACTTTGATTTTTCCCGGAAATCCACTAGATACAGAAAGAATTGAGTATAAGGTAACAGGATAAGAAGGATTTAAATTAAAGGATTATAAGAGAGGATCATAAAAGGAATATAATGTATGGAGAAAGGTTAAGGAAACCCAAGTAATAAGATCTCGGGTATGATCCCTCAAACGAGAAACGAGAACGAAAGTTAAGCGAACCGTATAACAGATCAGCGGTCATTAGGCAAACAATTAGGAAGTTAATCAAGTAGGTTAGGGATGATGAGTTCATCCAACCAATAAGAAGAGGACAAAGGAGGGAGGGTGACATCACATGGTGACATAAGCATGACCAAGAAAAGTGTGTTGTTGGTTGAATGATAACCACACAAAGTTCAAGGTTAATTAGGTAATTAACCAAAATCAAATCAAAAATAACCAACCAATAATCATTTCACCCAAAACAAAAAACCATTTCATTCTTCATCAAAGAAAGCTCTCGGCTTCTTTGCTTTTTCAAAGGAAGAAAAATCAAAAACCTAGTTCCAAGCTTTGTTAAATTGCAAGGTATTTATCTAAGACTCCTTATGCATAGTTATGGATATCCTATAAGTTTGAGCTCCTAATTCATTGACAATCTCTTCCTAAAAATCATGGAAGGAGATGGTGAATAGTGTTTTTCAAGAACTAAAATTTTTGTTCTTGAAGTTTTGTTTAGATTAAGCTTGGATAAGGACTTTAAGGGTGATTCCAAGCTATTCACTTGATTCTCCACTCTCCAAGGAAGGTATAACCCCTCCAAACCCTAACTTTACTTGAGTATTAGGTTTAGTTTTATTGTTATAAGTTCATGAGAGGCTTGATTGTTGTGTATGTAGAGGTTAGTTGGTTTTGTGAAGTTTTTGGAGTGGTAGTTCTTGGATTGTTGATTAATGAACTTAAGTGTAGTTTAAATTCAAGTTTAAGAATAGTATGAATTGATAATATGAAGTTGTTGGGGCTGTTATGGTGAGTTATGGATGGAATTTTGATTGGGTTGTGATTGTGGATTGATTGTGGGTTGTTTTGGAGTGGTTTAAATTTGGGTAATCGCGTAAACATAGCCGTCGTAATGCCCGATTTACTTTAGACTGTTTTTGTTCTTAACATTAGGACCCGAGAACTCACTGCTAGGTTTTGACCATTTCCAAGTTTAGATAGTTCATGTTATGAGCTTCGTTTTGATATGTGTTTCGTTTGATTCCGATGTACGGTTTAGGAGAAACGACCGTTTTAAGTAACGGCGTTTCGCGAATGAAACATTATCCCTCGCCTTACTTTGAAACATTGGTTAAGGACCCTAAAGGACTAATTGGAGTATGAATCATTTATGTAAAGTGTAATAGGTAGATGGTAAGGCACTTGCGAGAGAATCCTCTTAAAACTCTTAATGGTTAAATTATTAAAAATGGTGGAGCCGAGGGAACTCGAGCGGCTTAAGTGAAGCGTTAAGTGCAAAGCGAGCGTTAGAGTCTAGATTAGTTAAAGTATAGATTCATGAGCAACTTTGGTTTAATTGCGACTTATATGTTGTTTATAGGTTTCCAGACTCGTCCTAAGCCATTTGTCACCCCCAGTTGCTCAGGCAATTTTTCTACCCGTTATACTGTTGTTGTGATGTATATGTGTATATGCATTATCTTGTGATAAATGCATGTTGGTTAATTAGCAAATCTTGCGATATATTGGAGCATGTTGATACGGTATATATGCATGCTTATGTCATAATCTTGATATCTAAGTATTGATTCAATTGCTTATAAGTTGCATAATATCTATGCTAGAGATAAGCAGTAGTTGCGTATACCCTTAGTATAGGGACCCAAAGGTGAACATTTTTCTAAACCGGGAGTCGATGTTCCCGAGTATATTATATATATATTTATATATATATATGGATATAGTTTTCAAAACTATTAATCGAATAAGGTTTATTCGATAACTTTATTTTATTTAATGAATATTATTTGAATATTCATTCGAGGACATATGACTCTGTTTATTCTATTATTCGAGGACTTATGACTCCGTTTATTTTATTTAATGAATATTATTTATAATATTCATTCAAGGGATTATGACTCCACTTATTTATTGTTTAATATTATTTATTTTATTAAAGAATAATGTTTCGATAATCAACCTTATTTTCGATTATTCAAATAAAGACAGTACTTTCGTATAAGTATTTCTTTGGTTACTTAATACCCATTTCAAGTATGAGTTTTAAAACTTCTACTTCAATTATTTTTATAAAGATTATCCTTTATGGGAATATTATTTAAATAATAATATTCAGATACTTTCTAATATTTCGGGACTGATTTATTTCATTAAATCAGCATTACTCCAAACATTCTTAAAAATGTTTTCGAGTCTTCAAAATGATTTTTAAAAGTTAGAGCGGATTCCAAAATTTATTTTTATATTTAAGATCTTCCTTTCGAAGGGGATTTAAATACTCGCTCAAAACCTGGGGGGATCCGGCTCAGTGGTGTATTTTTATATTCGCAACTAGGTTGCGGTTTTGATAAATGAATTGATTACTTACCCAACGTTCGGGAAGTAAGTCCTTCTATTGAGTCGGCATAAGCAACATGGGCTCAGTGGGCGTCCATGAAAGTGTAAGTGGCTCAGTGGGAGTCCATCAAATGCGCAAGTGGTTGAGTGGCAGTCCAGCATAAGGTCCTATTACGACCAGGGTGATGACCAGTGGGGAATTCGTCCATCTACTAGTAGAAAAGGTTACTTATTAGTATCTTTGCCTGATCAGCAAGATATCAGGTTTATGCCAAAATTCTTTTCCTTTCCAAATTTATTGGATATTGCAACTCTGCTCATACTTCACATGACAGAGGTTTTCAGGAAATGTATGATATATATATATATATATATATATATATATATATATATATATATATATATATATATATATCGGAAATTAATGAAGTATCTCGTAACTTCATTTCATTCAATAATATTTCAAAGATTGAATCTATTCAAGTCTTATCTTGTGGTCTCATCTATGAGATGACCTTTTTGAAACCTATAATACTTTGAACAGTGGTAGTTCAAGTAGATTTATATAATGGTATAAGTATAGTGAAGTATTTGGTAACTTCATCTTCTTTAAGCTTATATCCAGTAAGTAATTACCTTACACCTGATAAAGGTTTCTAGTAAGTTATCTATTTAGATACTTGCATTATTGATTGCACTATATATTATCTTGCGAGCTGTAATGCTCACTCTTGCTTTATTTCTTCATCACACAACAATAGTTAGGAAAGATGGACAGGCTCAAGCAGACCCAGCGCAAGAGCGTGGGAAGCGCCCTGCGCCTTCCCGTTGAGATCGTAGCTGCTATAGCTGCAGAGGTAGATCTATCTGTAGATCAGACATTCTACTTTTGGGAATCAATTATGTATAATTATAACTTGTGGCAGATAATGGCAATTAACTGTAAACTTATCAAGTAATCAATTTGGGTTGTAATAACTTTTAATTATTGATTCAAGGACTTGTACTTATTTCAATTTCATCTCTGAGACTATGACGTGTTGTGGTGTGTGTTAGTGTGGGTCACAATATGAGGTTGTTTATTATTAATTAAGTTAAGTGATAATTATTGAAAGAAAGACCGTGACGACCCGGATCCCTGACTCCGGATCTGGGGGTGTTACATTGGGAGTTAGAGTCTGATATGCGTTCCCGGTATCCGCATCTGTTCTCTTAGATTCTGGGGACAGAATCCCTTAAAGGGGAGAGGATGTTACGACCGGCATTTTGTGTAATATTATTTGTGAACTTTGTATAATATTATAGCCGTATGTAAATATACTTAATGATTGTACATTGTGTGAATGAAAATTTCTGCATTATAAATTGCTTTATGTAGAATATGATTTTTATAGCAAAAGTTTATTTATTTCCCATATTTTTGATTTATAAGGAATATTCTAAACCTTGGAAAATTTTCTTTTAAAAGTTATTTCGTTCACAAATTTCAAAAGTGATTTTATAAAATTTCTAAAAATCCAAGTTATTTTATGGTATAAATTTTATAATTTTTGAACTTGTATTTTATTTTATAAAAATAAATCTTTAAAAATTTATTTGTTATAATTAGAAAATTACATGGAAGCCCCTGCATGCAAATCACTCTTCTATTCTACCAAAGGGAAAAAGAGACCTTTCCAACCCCACTAACTCATTTGTTGTTAACCAAATTACCACACTAACATTGCATGCAAAATGGCCTAACTTTAGCTAGAGGTCATTTTTGGACATTCTCACTTCCACTCATTCTTTTGTCAAATCAAAACCATAAAACAAGCACAAGTTGTCATGATCATTTCATTTTTCACTCCACCATTTCACCACTCACCTCACCTCCCTCCCCTCCCTCTCGGCTTCTCCTCCCTCTCGGCAATTCCCATAGCCGAGACCCCCCATCTCCACTCCCTTCCATTTTTCCATCCCATTTCTCATCTTTTATAGTGTAATTCCCCTACCCACATTTATTTTATATACTTCTCAAGAGTTTTGTGATTGGGAGATGAAGTTTTATAGTTGCATGTGTAGCTTTTGTGTGATCTCCAAAGAGAAATTCTTGATTCTTGTGAATTCAAGAGCTCTCTATGAGATACATTTTATATATGTGTTAACTAAGTGTTTTATGGAGAAATCATGCTTTAAAAACCTTTGCATGCTACTGAAATTTCATTATATAATCATTTTTAGCCATGCATGCTAGTTTTAAGATGTTAATATGATGATCAACCATGTTGTGCATGCTACTCTTTTCGAAATCATGTTTTTATGTTTAAAAATCTATAAATTCGAAATATTTGTACTTGAGATAGATTGTTTCCATGATATATTTCTTATTAATAGATAAGAGAAGATATATTTCATGATTATTAAGGATGAGTAATAGGTACAAGTTGAATTTGCAAGAATTTAAACTTTATGCTTTAGCCGAAATCTTGATAAGTGTGTTTCATGAGTTGCATGTTATATTTTTAATTGCATGTTGTTGTTCTTGGGCATGGATGATCTCCACTCCTGTTGAGGCACTATTTTAGGGTGTTGATGCACTAGGTTTGCTTTGGTAAAGGTTGGATGCTTGGTTAATAAGTGGGAGTTAAGGTGGGAAGGGATTAGTTAGTGTTTGCATTTTTCCAGATTTGATGCACTAGTTTATGGGGAAGTTTTGAATGAGCATTTGTTGTGCACTTTGAGGCCCAAGACACCAGAAGCTATACCTAGGAGTATATAATAGGTTATATATGGTTGTTGGAGGTTTGTAAGACGTTTGGTTAGGTGCACGAGTGGAATCACAAAATCTGTTCAGCAGGGGACAGTTTTGTTGCAACTTAGAAATAGGAAGTTTTGACCATGTCATAGGTAGGCCCTCATTAGGCCCTGTTGGGCCTTAGTTAGAGGGAGTGTCAGAGGAGTTTTTTAAGCCATAGTTCATAGGATTTGAGTTAGAATAATGTGTCACAAGTTAGTTCAAGTCAGGACATTTTCTGCCCAGAAAAACAGGGGAACCATGGACTTTAAGCTTAGGCCTAGGGAGACCCAAGCTAGGCCCTTGAGCCACATCAAGTTTGGGAGTTGCCTTGTGATCAGAAGAGTTTAGTGTAGAAGTTTTGGAGGTAAACTTGTAGTGTAAGAGTGTCTAATGCACTCAAGAAACCATAGATGTCATTCTGAAATTTACCTTAGTAAGCACCTTCACTTACCACGTAGTTTTAGAGCACTTATGAGTGAGGCCTAGATTAACCACTATAGTTGTAAGATAACATAAAACCAGTAGAGTGAAAGGCCCAAGTGAGAGCCAATAGGTTTTGAATAGTTTAGTAAAGGCACATCGAGTTAGGAGGCCAAAATTTGGAGACTTTGTCTAGTTTAGCGATCAAGTGACTTAAGTTGTGGAGCGAGATCATCCAAGCCTAGTGTTGCAATATGGTGTGTGTGATATTATTTGGTACTTAAATATGGTATGTGAGTATATGTGGCTATGTGTACTATTATGTTTATAAGGTGATTATAAATTGTGTGCATATAGGCCTAAGTGCCATTTGTGTTTAATTTCGGGTTGTAAATAGGTTGTGTTGGTGAGAATATATTATAATGAGGTTATTATTAATTGTGTAGGATCTCGAGACGAGGGTAAACTTGCCATAAAGGTCGAGTAAAGCTTCCAGTTACTCCTACTTTCCAGTCCAGTCCAGCCTTCTCAAGGCAAGTGTCCTTCCCTTGTAAACTTATATTGTGCAAGTGATTCAACCTGCTTTTTTGTTACACTACCAATGTGTGATAACTAGTCCCTATTCCTATTATCCGAGTATTCTGATTTATCTTGTTATACATGTACCAAGTGGTTCTCAAACCTACCTTCGTATTATATAGAAATGCCATGAACCCTCAAGTGTCTATTGCAAGTAATTTAACATTATTGGAAAATTGTTATACAAGTAGATCAAAAGTCATACCATGCTAGTATACCGAAGTAATGGTGATGCCATGATAAAATAGAAATTTGTTATAATACTTTATTGATCCTTTTGATTATCATGCTATTGATTCCTGAGAAAACATGATATTGTACCCTGATGCTTTGATTCAACTCTTGTAATAACCTCGATAGAAACTTTATCTTGATACCTAAAAGCCAATCATTTCTTAAAGTCGTTCATGATTGTTTGATAACCATATCCTTACCCTAAATCTTGATACCCTGTTATACCTTGAGCTGGTGATCACTTTCTTTGTATTTTAACACCTCTATCATACTTAGAACCAGTAATGCTTATCTTCTTGATGTTCTAATATCTATACCTTGTCTAAAACCATTGCTTAAAGCCTAGTTTGGCATTACTCCTTCCTATTATCCAAAAACCCTACTAAATCTCCTTGTCAAAATTCTTGTAAATGGAAACCTTTCAATTACTCTGATAGAGTAAAGTTTAATGGATCATGGCCCTAAGATTTAGTGAATATAGTTCCAGTGTTTCAAGTCAATCTACAATCCCTTGATAAAGATGTTTATTGTTTGAGAAATTTTATTATCAATCGGCATCAGTTTTTGAAATGATTAAAATGTGTATTTTCAGTCCAAAAGGGGGATAAATGTTTTCTTTAAATAGTGGATCTGGACTGAGACGAAAGTCCTTTCCACACTGATATTGTAGGCTTAAAAGTTGCCTAGGGATCCCATTAATGTTTTAGAACCCAGCGAGGTTCGGGATTACTTCGCGGCTGATCACCGGCTGTAATCCGTAGCGTCATAAAATGGTTTTTGATTAAGATATGATTTTGAAAATGTTTTGATACAAGCAAATGATGCCATCACCCAAAAGTTCATCTCTTGTTATTATTTGTTATATCTTCACATTGTCATTTATTTTTCAACATATATCTCGATTTATGTTTTGTATCGTATTGTTTAGCACTTGCTGAGCATTTGGCTCACTACTTGCTTTAACCCTGATATTACGGCTAGCAGCTATGGTTAGATTCAAGCAGACAGCACGTAAGACTTGTGATGCCGATGCGTATGTCCGAGCTCAGGTAGAATAAGAGATAGTTTTGTGTGAGGACTCGATGTTAAAACCAGTTCTAATAGTTAGTAGTGTTGAGTTGTTCCAAACCCTAAATTGTAAGATCTTGGATTCAGTTGTGTTTACTTTCATTTCAATATTGTAATAGTTATATTTTATGTATTACCAAGTTGGGGGCGTGACAGTTTATTGCTGGAATTAAGAAAAGGGTGTACTGCTGATTTGATGGGTGGCACGCTTTTAAAGAAAACGGCGGCGGCGGCTGAAGCTGACAGGCGCAGAAGCATGCGGGAAAGGGGCGTCGCGCATTACGGGAATGCGTTACACCCTGTTGCGCATTCACGGAATGCGTTACACCTTTTAATGGCTTAAAAGGGTTGTAACGCATTACCGAAATGCGTTACAGGGCTTGTAACGCGTTACTGTAATGCGTTACAGCTCATCTATTTTATTTTAATTTGATTTCTGGGAGTTTTGTAACTCCGTTTTGGGCGTGTAATATATCGTTGGATTCATTTTTCCGAGACGGGTCTAATGGAGTGATCAAATTTTAATTTATATAAAAGTTTTGAACTGTTTATATTTCCGAAAGTGTTTTAAAGCATGTTTTAATTATTTTAATTGCTTTTAAATGCTATAATAAATTCATACATCATTATATAAATGTGTGACATGATAATTGCTTGCATGCTTACTTGTTTATTTATTTTTATATATGAGATATATGCCTATGTTTACCATGTGATGATAGATTTAGGTGAACTTAAATCAATATATGGCGTGCTCTAGAATATCTAGAATAGGAATCGTTTCTTGCCTTAACAATAATATTATGAATACAATCATGAGATTCTTGTGTTTATGAAACACATAATTAAATATGAATTTTCAATATTGAGAGAAAGGATGATTCTGTCAATAACAGATTTCTATCTGTAGGAATGGGGTATTAAGTGACGCCTCTTGACAATGCTCCCCCCGATCTGGGAATCATCTGATTATCGATTATTGATTTGAAATATTCAATTTAAAAGGAAGAATCTCTTTATAATATGATTATGATTATAGCATAATATAATCCCTCTAAAATTAAATAATATCAAGTAGTAATTGGCCAATGACACAACGGGCTTGTGTCGGTCAAAGCCTTCCAACATGGTAGAAAGTAGTTCTTATTTTTGAATCATTGTCGTTTCGTGCTACAGCCGAGGGCTTTGATTTCGAAATAAGAAATACTTTTCTATTACATAGAGATGTGTACATTGAATTAGAATCTAAAGGTCGTTATGTGCTACAGCCGTGGGCCGTTGGAGACTGATTCAATTGTACGAAATGTTGGGTTAGACTTGACTTAGAATATTGAGTCTGTCGTGCTACAGCCATGACTTAATTATTCAAGAGGCTAAAGTTTTATTAGGGAATAACATAAGATATAATTGACAAGAGTTGTCTACCTATTGAACATCACATGGCGTTTCGTGCTACAGCCGAGGTTGTGTGATGGAATGTAGGATCCCTATTCCCACTAGCATTATGAATGCTTAATTTTTCACTTAGGGGGTTGTATAAAATAGATAAACTAGTGGGAGCCACTTATGAATAAAGACCCGATTCATATAGTGTTTTGAAATGAAATTGAATAATTTTCTAAGTGTTGTTATGTGTTCATCATTTACAGATTTACTATATACGTTATGTCTTCTGCACTATCTATCCGGAGTATACTAGATGCTCACAAGTTGACTGGTCCTAATTTTGCTGACTGGCTTCGAAACTTAAGAATTGTTCTCAGGGTTGAGAAGCTGGAATATGTGCTTGACTCACCTAAGCCTACTGAACCTGCTAGCGATGCACATAATGATGAACATGTTGTGTATCATAAGTGGATAGATGATGCAAATGTTGCTCAATGCATCATGCTAGCTTCCATGAACATTGAGCTACAGAAGCAACATGAGCATATGGATGCTCACACTATCCTTATGCATCTATAAGAGTTGTATGATGTGGCAGGGAGGATAGCTCGATATGAGATATCGAAGGAGTTGTTCGGTTGTAGGATGTCTGAGGGATCATTTGTGAATGACCATGTACTTAAGATGATCAATTTGATTGAATGTCTTGGACAACTTGGTTTTGCCATGGATGGGGAGCTGAGCCAAGACTTGGTCTTGCAATCACTTCCGAGTTCGTTCTCGCAGTTTGTTGTGAACTTTTACATGAATAAGCTGGATGTCAGCCTGCCTGAACTCCACAACATGTTGAAAACTGCAGAATCGAATTTTCCCCCTAAGAAGAGTTTTGTTCTTCTAATTGGTGAAGGTTCCAATCCTAAGAAAAGGAAGAAGAACCCTTCCAAGAAAAAGAAAGTAGGTGAGAAAAAGTCGGTTCCACCAAAAGCTGAAGACCCCAAGAGCAAAGCTGTTTGCTTTCACTGTAACAAGGTGGGGCACTGGAAGAGGAACTGCAAGGTTTACCTTGAAGAATTAAAGAAGAAGAAGGATAGTGAGACTACCGCTTCTGATTCAGGTATGTTCATGATCGAAGTTAATATGTCACTAAGTCAAATTTCTACTTGGGTATTAGATACCGCCTGTGGTTCTCATATTTGCAATTTGTTATAGGGACTAAAGGGAAGTAGAACTCTTGAAGAAGATGAGGTGATTCTACGTATGGGCAATGGAGCAAGGGTTGCCGCCATATATGTAGAATCATTTAGTTTACATATGCCTATGGGCAAGACTATTATTTTGAATAATTGTTATAACGTTCCCTCTATTGTGAGGAATATTATTTCTATTCCTATGTTGGATTTGGATGGTTTTTCATTTATTATCAAGAATAATGAATGTTCTATTCTTAGAGATAATGTTCTTTATGGACGTGGTACTTTAAATAATGGTCTGTATGTATGTGACGTAGAGTATAATTTACTTCAGATTGAACAAACTAATAAAAGAAAAATGGATGATGAAAATCTCATTTTCTTGTGGCACTACAGACTTGGTCATATTAGTGAAAATAGACTGCGGACATTGCATAAGGAAGGGTTACTTGACCCCTTTGATTTTGAATCATATCCTACATGCGAGTCTTGTCTATTGGGTAAAATGACCAAATCTCCATTTAGTGGACATGGAGAGAGGGCTGCAGATTTGCTAGGATTGGTACACACAGATGTATGTGGACCAATGTCTACACAAGCCATGGGTGGATTTTCATACTTCATTACTTTCATAGATGATCGATCTAGATTCGGATATGTGTATTTGATGAAACACAAGTCTGAAGCCTTTGAAAAGTTTAAAGAATATAAGCATGAAGTGGAGAAACAAACTAAACATAGTATTATAACTCTTCGATCAGATCGAGGTGGTGAATACTTGAATGGAGAGTTTCTAGATTATCTCAAAGAAATTGGTATAGTCTCCCAGTGGACTCCTCCATATACTCCACAGTTGAATGGGGTATCTGAAAGGAGAAATCGAACTTTGTTAGATATGGTTCGGTCCATGATGAGCTATGCGAATCTTCCAGCATTCCTATGGGGTTATGCATTGGAAACCTCAGCATATTTACTGAATAAGGTGCCTTCTAAATCTGTTCATCAAACTCCATATGAGATATGGAAAGAAAGGAAACCGAGTCTTAAACACGTTAAGATTTGGGGATGTCCGGCTTATGTCAAGAAAGTTGACCCAGATAAGCTGGAATCTCGATCCGTAAAATGTAATTTTGTGGGATATCCTAAAGAAACTTTAGGGTATTACTTTTACACTGATCAAAGGGTATTTGTCTCCAGACATGCTACCTTCTTGGAAAAGCAGTTTATCCTTGAAGGAAACAGTGGGAGAAAAATTGAACTTGATAAAGTTCAAGAAGCACAAACTACTACGGTTCAAATGGAAATAGCTGTTCAGACTGAACAACCTTCTGTGGAACAGCCCATTCGTAGGTCAGGGAGAGTGTCTCGCCAAACTGAGAGGTATTATGGCCTTGTCATTAAGAATGACAATGAGTTGTCAATCATTGAGGATGATGACCCTTTGACCTATAATGAGGCTATGAGTAGTGTTGACTCAGAGAAATGGCAAAGTGCCATGAAATCCGAAATGGAATCTATGTATACCAACCAAGTATGGACTCTGGCTATTGGGTGCAAATGGGTATACAAAGGAAAGATTGGAGCAGATGGCCAGGTGGAGACCTATAAGGCCAGGCTCGTGGCAAAAAGGATTCAGACAAAGGCAAGGGATTGACTTTGATGAAACTTTTTTTCCTGTAGCCATGTTAAAATCAATTCGGATTTTGCTTGTGATTGTTGCTTACTATGACTATGAGATCTGGCAAATGGACGTGAAAACGGCCTTCCTCAATGGGAAATATGAAGAGGATGTGTATATGACACAGCCAGAGGGTTTTCTTTCCAAGGGAAATGAACACCTAGTGTGTAAGCTGTTGTGAACCATATATGGTTTAAAACAAGCTTCTTGTAGATGGAACATCCATTTTGATGAGACAATCAAAGAGTTTGGTTTTATCAAAAACATAGATGAACCATATGTCTACAAAAGGGTTAGTGGGAGTGTAGTAATATTTCTTGTATTCTATTGAAAGAGGAGATGTCAAGATTGAGAGAGTTGACATACATAACAACATAGCAGACCCTTTAACAAAGCCATTTTCTCAAAGTCACTTTGATCGTCATAAAGACAAGATGAGTATTAGATACCAAAGTGATTGGCTTTAGTACAAGTGGGAGATTGAAAGAGATATGTCCTAAGTCCAATCATGTATGATGATTTAGGAATAACTTTTATATAATCTGTTTTGATTTCATTGATATTAATAAAAGACTTGTTTTGTTTTATTACGGGCTTTATCTATTTAAGTGTTTAAATAAGATATATCATAGTTTAGAGTAAAGCTTTTTATGGATTATGATGAGATCATAAAAATGAGACCTAAAAGATGATAACTCTGAACTTAAATAGTTCCTGGTCGTAGGATTACTAACTGGTAATTAGTAATCTGCAAAGATCGGTACATACTATGCTTGCTTCATTATGAATGATGTCTGTTCTTATAGACATTTGTGTGGTGACACTATAGCTAGTATGTAGGTGCTTATTATAGAATAAGTTCACTGAACATGACTCACACAGCTGAACAACTAATGGAATTCACTCACGTGTCAGCAGATGTTCACATAGTGATAGTTGTACAAGTATTTTTAGACTTGAGATCGTCATAGTCATCTTGTGTACACTGAACTATACTTTGGTTTAGTTCTTAGTCTCCAGGGACAATTATAAGGGCTCTACTGGGTGTAGGAATTTGTACACGAAGATAATGTATGATCAATAAAGGATCTACCTCTTTCAGTGAAGGAAGAGAATGTTCAATATTGATCCACTTATGCTAGTTCAGGAATCTCTGGTCAGAGTGAATGAAATTAGAAAGGAGTTTCTAATTCATATTAATAAGAACTAAGCATAGTGAATGGGAAAGCATATGATTAAATAAGATAGGCTTGACACGAGATCCATGCCTTGTATTTAATCATGACATTGCAGGGTAGAAGGAATTAATTGTACGGTAACTATTCACTGAATGGGTTCTTGGTATTCTAAGCAGTGAATTCGTATTATCCGGATATTCGCGATATGCTGAGAAGTATCCATCACGATGTAGAATAAATATGATTAATTTATTAATTAATCATATTTAATGAATTAGAGAATTTATATAAATAATGATAAAATAGTTTTATTATTATTTATTTCTACTATCGGCTTAATATTGAACCTACAGGGTCACACCATAAAAGAGAATGATTTAATGGTGAAGGAATTAATTAATAATGGCTGGTAATTATTTATTTGTGAAATAAATAATTAATCAGTAAATTTAATAATTGATTAAATGAGATTTAATTAATTATAAATTAATTAAGAAAAGTTCTTAATATTATTAATTAAAAATTTAATTTTTTGGAAATTAAATCAAGTGAGAGAATTATTTCTAAAGTGTTTAGAAAAAGGATTAATGATTAAAAGGTGTTTTAATTATTAGTTAATTGGTTAATAAGAATAAAGGGTTAATAATATAATATTTTATGGGAAAATTTTCAGCTGAAAATTTTGCCTATAAATATACTATTATAAACCCTTATTTTGCCTCAACCTAAAAAGTTAAGAAAACCCTAATTCTCCCACCCCTTCCTCCTCCATCACATTGATCTCTTGGTGGATACCGGTGGAGTGCTTCACACTTGAGGAGCAACTGCTAGGGATCTCCGCTCGTCGTTCTTGGATCGCTTTTAAAGGTTAGAAATGATCCCTTATGATTTAATCACAATTTGTATGCGATTATATGGGTTTTTTATGCGTTTTAAATTTAATTGTAATCCACGCTTCCGTGTATTCATAAATCCCAACAATACAGAATCAGTCACTTGTCTTCTCAGTAAAGCAAGTCAAGATGAAAGTTGGCTATGGCACAAGAATTTGTCCCATCTAAACTTCAAGACCATGAATGAGCTTGTCAAGAAAGAATTGGTTAGAGGTATTCCTCAAGTGGAGTTTACTAAGGATGGATTGTGTGATGCATGCCAGAAAGGAAAGCAGATCAAAGCATCATTCAGAAAGAAGCTTGATTCAACAATTGAAGAACCTTTGCAACTATTGCACATGGATTTGTTTGGACCAGTCAATGTGTTGTCCATCTCAAGGAAAAGATATTGCCTAGTAATTGTAGATGATTTCTCAAAGTTCTCTTGGACATATTTTCTAAAGTCCAAAGATGAAGCTAGTGAAATCATCATCAATCACATAAGGCAAGTCAACAATCATCCTGACTTCAAAGTGAGAAGAATCAGGAGTGACAATGGAACTGAGTTCAAGAACTCTGTGATGAGATTATTTTGTGAAGAGAATGGAATTATGCATGAGTTTTCTGCAGCTAGAAGTCCTCAACAAAATGGAGTGGTGGAAAGGAAAAGCAGATCTCTAATTGAAGCTGCAAGGACAATGCTTGAAGAATCAAAGTTACCAACATATTTTTGGGCTGAAGCTGTGAATACTGCATGCTACACTCAGAATATTTCTTTGGTTAATCAAGCCAAATGCATGACTTCTTATCAGTTGTTCAAGAATAGGAAACCAACTCTAAATTTTCTTTATGTCTTTGGCTGCGAATGTTATATCTTAAGGAATCAAACTGATCAACATGGGATGTTTGATGCCGAAGCAGATGAAGGAATTTTTGTTGGATATGTTGTTGGAAAGGCATATAGAGTCTACAATCTAAGAACCAACATTGTTATGGAATCAGTACATGTTGTGTTTGATGATAAAAAGATTGAAGGACTGCAAGATGGAGATTTCCATGAAAGCCTCAATTTTGATAATGTTGAGATGGTTAGTGATGATAGTGATCAAGAAACAGTGGCTAAGGACAATGCAGAAAAATCTACAACTAATGAAGCACATAATTCAACATCTGTCGAGTTACAATCTGCCTCATCCGTCGGTAGACAATCAGCTTCATCCGTCGAGATACAAAGTGCATCATCCGTCGGAATAATGAGAGAAGCTGAGAGTCAAAATAGATCACCTACAGATAGTACTCCTTCCTCAAATCAAAGATTCACAAACTCAAAGGGAGTTTCTCATAATCTGTTAGGTCACACAACACTATAGAAGGGGGTTGAATATATTGTTTTTACAATCAAATCGATTTAGAACACAAGTATGTAACAGTAATCAAGTTTATTCAATATAATAAGCTCTGTTACAAAGTAGGTTAAACTACTCTCTCAGTGATGAACAATATCACTAAGAGCTGCTAGGTTACAATGTATAATCTTCCTCGTGAATGATAACACATATAGTGTAAACCCTAAGCTGTGTTTATATAGTACACAGTTACAAGATATCTTCTAATTGATATGGGATATAATTTTGTCTCCTAAAATATATCAATCAGATATTATATTCTACAAGTCTTCTAGTCTTCTAACTCTTCATGCATATCTTCTATTATTTTAGTCACGATCCTTTACTGTAAATCAGCTGCTTTCCTTATCTGAAGTATCCGCACTTAAGTCCTGATATAAATCCTGACGGCCTTAAGTTCTGATATAAATTCTGACTCCAGTAAGTTCTGATTTCCGGTAAGTCCTGATAAATCATGGTTTAAGTTCTGAAACTAAACACAACAGATTAGACATGACATCATAAATATATCTAACATATGATCAACACATCAATTCCTGATTTCCCTTCTTTCACTCTGTTGGGGAAGCCAAAATCTAGTGCAAGTGAGCATCATCTTTTGGATGATTTGTTGGCTCACTTGCCAATTCTTTCAGGAACTGTTGAAACATATGTGCCCAAATTTTCATCAATCTGCACAGAGTCCACAATAGTTTCCACTCCAAACTCATTCATTTCTTCTATTCTGGTGGATATTGTTCATCCGTCGGTTCGTGATTGTATCCCGACGGATGTGCCTAACAGCAGTCATCCGTCGGCTATCCTAACTACTACCCCGATGGATGTTTCTCATCCATCGGTACTCTCTACACACACTGAAATTTCAACAATTGTTACAAGTGTAGATGAGTTAGTAGTTGTACAATCAGTCTTAGGACTAAGGGAAGGGAGTGAAATGAGTGAGAGGCTGGGTTGCTCCCAGGAAAAAGGAGAGGAAAGGAGTGAACTCGTGCAGGCTATTTCTTCCAGCCTGGAAAAAGAGAGTGAGAGGAGTCCCACCTTAGAAGGTGAAGGTGAGGGTGTGAGGGTGGCGAGCCAAGGGGAGCCCTTGATGCAACAAAAGAGAGAAAATGAGAGAAATGTTGGTACAGGAGTTATAAGGATGGAAACCATTGCTAGTGAGTCAATGAATGTCAGTGATGTAGAAAGGGAAAGACTATTTCACCAAGAATATCTAGTTGTCATAGATTATATCTCCCTGGATGCTGAGACATTTACTCATCCTGTTCCAACTTATCAAACTCTAGCTGGACAGGGCAATGAAAATGTTGAGAGGATGTTGAATCTAGTGCAAACAACTGCTTCTCTACAAGGGGAAAAGGATGCAATCACTGTTATGCCATCTACAACTAGCAGTGATCCTGAATTGGCTGAAGACTCTTTTGGGGATGATGGTGAAGATGTGGAGGATGACAGCATGAGCATAGGGGGAGATGCAAATATTCCTTCCTGGATGATGACTAAAGAGTGTTCATATTCACATCTCCAATCCACCCTATTCAAGCTGATTCATGACACCCAAATAGCAATTCAGGCATCCACAAGTTCCAGCACTAAAAGGTTACTCACAGCACACCTTGAAGCTCTACAACTGCACAAGATTCAAGCTCTCCAACACAGTCAAAGTGTGGATAAAATGAAGCAAGAAATTTCTGAAGTCAAACAAGATCTTGTGGCAAGGTTGGATGCCAGACTTCCAGGAACCACCATGACTGAGATAGCTCAAAAGCTCAGGAAAGAAGCTGATCTAAATAGAAAGGTTGATGCCATGGACTCTAGGCTGTCTAATGTGGAGAAGTCAGTGGCCAACATACTTGCAAATCAGGAAGCTCAAACTGCTCTGCTCCAACAGTTGGTGGTTGCACAACTCCCTTCTTCTCAATAACTTGATACTAACAAAAAGAGGGAGAAAGGCTCATCAAGTGAGGGGGAGAAACTGCTCAAAATTTAAGTCAGCAAAGTAATTGTGCCAACAATTGCTTTCACTAAGCCACCAGCTATGGACAACATTGATCTCATTAATCTAGCAGCAGCAAAACTGGAATCAAATGACAAACTGATAAAGATTGATGTAGCAGCAGCTGAGAAGGAGCTAAATGATAAATGGAAGAAAATTGATGCAGACATTCAAAAGAAATTTGGTCAGATACAGAAACCAGACAAGACTTTTCATCACCACTCACAAGTCACACAAATCCCAGTGAATGAAATGAGTCTTGGTAGCTTGGAAAAGGCCAAACTTTATGCATCAAATCTCCAAAAGCCAATCTAATTTTGAAGCCTAAAAGGAACTATTCAAGGTTCTCAGACAAAAACCCTGTGGATCTTATGTTTGAGACACCTAGGCCAGATGAGAAGAAGTTGTTGGCAAGGTCAATTGCATTTTACAAAGATCCATCTGATTCAATTCAAAAGAAAAGAATTGCCAAATTTTACAGGAATGGAAAAGAGATTTGTGTGGTGGCTGGACACCCTCTGTTTGTAGAAGCTAAGAAGGAAGTAAAAGAAAGGATCAAGCAAGAAAAGAAGTATGTTGCTTTAGATGCTAAGAAGCTCAAACAAAAAAAGGAGCAAGCTGCTATCTTGGCCAAACTTCAAGCTGTCAAATCTATAACTGAGATATCTGAAAAACCACATGTGATTACTGAAGCTCAAGATCAATAAATGTAAAATGAACCTCCACAGAAAAGAAAATTCAGATACAAGCTTCACTCCAAAAGAAAATTGGACTTTGGTGATGAGGAAATGGAGGACTACATTCCCAAAAAGTCTACAACATCAACTCAAACATTCATGCCCTCAATGGTACATAAGGAATTCAAGGTAGATCCAACAAAGAACTTTCATGGTGAACCTATAATTCCCAAGGATAAGCCAATAGCCTGGGAAAGCTTGTCAATTACTGAATTTAATTTACCTATTTTCAACAAGCCAAAGAAGACAAAGATTAAATCAACCAAAAAAGTGAAGCCTGTGACTTTCAGGTCCAAGACCCTAACCAAATCTCAACCTACAGTCAACAAGGGAGATCTCTTATACATCTGTGACATCAAGGAGTTTTCTGAAATAAACCTCTACTTGGATGAATTGGAAGAAGTAAGAGGAATTGATGTTCATAGACATCTTCTTGAAAGGCTGGTGTTCAAATACAAGGGAGGGAAAGAAATCACATGGCCACTTCACATGATTTTTTAAAAAAGCCAATCTGTACTGATAAAGGTCTACTCATCCTTCCAGAAGAACTTTGGATTCAATGTGACTACAAGGAGATTCGTCCTAAAGAAAATAAAAGATCGAAGGAGCAATAGAGCCAAAGATGCACTCCCAAAAACTCTATCAATTCCCTTCACAGGAAAAAGAGTGCATTTAAGGCCTTATTGGCTGATTGAATTCATGGATGATAAGGGTGTTAGAAGATTCTTC